>NW_013566564.1:0-24143 GCF_000499605.1 Eimeria maxima | reverse complement strand
ATATATATATATATATATATATAATGTATATATATTGTTTGCGCACTGGAATAGAAAATATCGGAAACAAACGCCCGGGAGAAAGAAGAAGCGACTGGAAGAGAGGCTGAGTGATAGAGCTCCCACGCAAACAGAGAGACTGATATGGAAACAACAACAGTGGCAGGTGTCACGGGGGAGAATATTCGGAAACTGCAGGGGAACAATATCCATGAAAATGCAATATGACGCACATGCGTCAGATTGAGACGGGGCAAGGAAGAAGAGGAGGCGGAGAGCCTGCATTCCCGTCTTCGTTCCAGACGTTGGGCTGCTCCCTGTCTGCAGGCTGTCTAGCCGTTGTTTTGTGCATCTGCAGGTGGTTCCTTGTCGGTATCTACTCTTTTAAATAGAAGGAGATATGCCTGGCGGCTGTCGCAGCTCTGCAACTTCGTCACTTTCTCATCATTGTACTGCAGCCAGCCACTCCCGTCTTTGTTACGCACGTGGCAGATGTAATGGCCCCCAGAGACGCTCGACCCCAGATGAGAAACAAACGCAAACAAGCGATACTTCCCACGCCCATCTCCCAAACCCAACCGACATCGCTCCAAAGGCGACAGCCCTGCCGCTGCAGCTTCCAGGGCCTGCTTCTCCCTAGCGTCTGCCTCCCGAGCTTCCGCCTCGGCTGCCGCAGCGGCCGAAGCAGCTGCTGCAGCTGTAAGGGTTTCCTCCACTGCAGTAGCAAGCCCCGCGCCCTGAGTTAGCAGCCAATCAGCAGCACGGCCAGCATCAAAGAGCCCCGAATCTGTAGGGACCCCGCCCGAAGTTGTCTGTCCCCTAGTCGCGAAGAACGCTGCGCGTACACTCCGCTCATCGAAACCCAGAGCCATTAGATTAGCCACGGCTTCTGCATCCGGTTGGTCCTGCGCACCCGGTGCTGCTGCGGTTCCCGATACCTCTGCTGTTCCTGATGCAGGAGCAGCGGCATCAATAATAGGATCATTGAGGTCCGGGTCGTCCAAGTGGCCCATCAGCCACTCAACGCAGCTCTCAGCTGCAGCGCCTCCAGTAGCACGAACAGCTCTTCTGCAATTAATCGGAGACACGACAAAAAGACAAACAGTCCACCTTAAGCCCCTTCTGCCTTCCTTAATTACCATTTTCTTGCGGCGTATGAGTTCGAGAGGTTCCACCGCTATCTCTAGCATTTTGCTTCGGCACTAGCTCTGTGTCTGTCTACGAACACCTCTGTTCGACTTGTCCCGTATTACCCTTCCCTATTGTTCTGTCTGCCCCCTCTCTACATGCCACCTGCATGCCTCTTCCCTCGTCGTAATGCTTATATGCTTGTGTCCTTGTCGCTCTATGCACGGATTACTGCCTGCTTATCTATCTCTTACTTAGCGGCGTTGTTAGAGAACCCCATTGACTCCAACGTAGAGACAACTTCGTCGTTTGCTGCATCTCCAGATGCTGCCTCAGACCTGTTGCCCTGCTGCTGCTGCTGCAGCCGAGGCTGTGGCGGCTCGTCAGGAAGCTCGCGCTCCTCCGGCTGAAGGCCGGAGGCCCGGAGCTCCTCGAACGAGACTTCCTCAGGGATCTGGCCAAGCACCTCACAACCCAAACCCTTGAGGCACATTATATACCTCTCTAACTGCAAGGCGGAATCTCGACTTCCGCTCCCTGTATCGGCCTCAGTGTAGCCCAAAATATGCTGCATACCCCAATCATAAGCCCTAAACTAAACGCTTGACCTTCCCATACCTCGACAGAGCACTTGAGTTTCTTTGGAATCCATCTGTCACTAATGTAGAAGCGCTTGAGGAAGACGAGGAGGTAGTCTGGGTAGTTGGTAAGCCGGAGGGTCTTTTCAGCGTTGCCTTTAGAGCCGGTAGCTGGAGAAAGGTAATCGTTGACTGCCGCAGCTGCTGCTGCTGCTTCTATGCAGCTGGCAAGAGGCACTGAGGGGGCCGCAACAGCCACAGGCTCCTCTGATTCGCAGCGCTGAGTATACACGCGCAAAACCAAGCGCTCTAAGATGCCAGAGCCTACAAGCAGAACGACACACCTGCACTACGATGGAACGGCAAAAACACAACACACGCCGACGCGCAGGTCGGGGTGTAGTTCTTTACAGAAGCACCCAAAAAAACGACAACACCCGAAGAAGGACCGAGATGCACACAAAAGATACACAGCGAAGGACTGAAGGCCAAACCGGGCCAGTGCCTACTGTTTCGGCCGTGTCCCCTCCGGCTTCGGCCCCAGTGTCCGACTCAGTGGGGGTTCCCTCTGCTCCCTTTCTCCTCTTCTGGTGCCGTTGCTGCTGCTGCTGCTCCTCCTCCTCCTCTTGGTGCACATGGACAGGGATTGGCAGCGCCAACACCTGCTGTCGGCTGTACGTGTACCGTACTTGCCGAGACTGGAGGCATTCAAGACGTTGTTCTACCTTCAGTACACATGTGCAAGCGCAGCAACAACCACCACAGAAACCTTAGCAAGAAGACGTGAGGAAGCTCATGTAAGCCACCAGAATCCCGGAAACTGACAGATTAAATTCAAGCAGCAGACGGAGCAGCACAATGTGCTGCTGCGGCAACATTAGTGGTAACAACACGCATATGCAACTGACCCCAAAAGAGAACAGTGAATCAACCGTTCCACTTCCAAGAACGTTTTCTGCTTCTTGTAATGTCTCATCTGTGATCCCCAGCGCAGCAGCAGCGGCAGCAGCGGCAGATCTCTCGCGCGAATGAAGCATTTGTCTGAGCTGCTGGAGCTGTCGTCGGTCTCCTGCTTCTCTGTCGCTGATCCAAGAAAGAAGCAGAGACAAAAACTCTTCTGCAGGCGCAATAACAGCAGCAACTCGCCCGTGGCGTCCCCTTCTGTCAACCTAGGAGACAGCGTAAATGACATCCACAGCAAGTAAGCAGTACGAACAATACAAAACCACCAGCAACAGCAGTAACGGCACCAGCAACCGCAGTAACGGCACCCGCATCCTGTTGACGACTTGTGGCGAATTCCGCATGCAAGGAGCCTATGATGGCGCGCAGTGACAACGGAGACACGGCGTCGTTAGCCATGTAGGGGAGATCTGCAGCACCAGCAATAGCAGCGGCAGCAACAGCACAGCAACAGCATAATGCCGACTGCCACGAACGTAGGTCTCCTGTTCAACAGCACAGGGCAACTTCGGCGCCGCTGAAACTGTTGAGTTGCTAGGCTCTACTAATGCAAAACAACAGGCAACAGGCAGACGTGGTTATACCATGTCCCTTAAATACTAGCAGAAGCCGCGCCACCTGTTGTAAAAGCATACCGTTGATTAGCTGTTGCTCCTCGATTTGGAGATCCTGTTGCTGCAGTGTCTTCTGCAGCAGTATTAACCCCAAGGCCTTCTGCATGCACACTCGCCGAGTCTGCAGTGCCACAGAGAGGGCGCCCAGCTGCAGAGAAAGACACTTCGCCGGACCTCCCGTCGCTGGTACTGCAACTGCCGAAGGCAGGCCTTGGCAACAAATGAGCGGATCGTAAATACACAAGAACTTCTCACAAAAACGAGGCACGCTGAACAAGGCCTACGAGCAAACAGAAGCAACCGCAATCTAGAAAGCCTAACACTAAACATTAGTCACCAAGGAGTCCTTGGCTTTCCGGCTCCTCTCTCTGAAACGCCGCCATCAGCCTACCTGCAGCACGGCGTTAACGTAGCAAGTGTTACCCAGGTTTCTGAGGCCCACAAATCCAGATCCTTTATGATGCTGCTGCTGCTGCTCTGCTGCGGAAGCAGCTAGAGAAGCCCAATCATACTTGCAGTTTAAGTCGATCGCCAACTCATTTGTGCTCCGCTCTGTCTTGCGTAGCTGAAGACACAGCCAGCCAACAGCCGCACCAGCGGTACTCTGGCAACAGCTGTACCACCATGAGCAACAGCTCCGGTCGCACATTCACAGCAACATCGTCAAAAGCAGCAAGACAGGCAACAACAACACCAGCTGCACCAGTCGCTGGCGCCATATCCCCTGTTAACCTTCATCAATCCACCAGCAAGGACATCGCTCCAGCATCAAAACCACCAGGATAAACAGCAGCAACTAACAGTGGTCAGTGAGTTACCTGCTGCGTCTCAATGCCAAACCTCGCAAGGTGTTCTGGCAGCTTAGGGTCGATAACTGTGGTGTCTTCGTCTGGCGCGTAGGAAAACACATCTGCTGAATCAGCAGATATCGTCCCCAGCTTGACAATAAGGGGGTAGATTGAACCTGTCTCCTAACAGCAGACACACGAAGCGAGCCACACCAACAGGTCGGCTTCCAAGTGAGACACAATAGCGAGAGCGCGCCTAACAGCCAAGCAAACGAAAGGACGCTACCGGCCATTCTCAATGCCCACAAAACTGTGCTTGCTGAAAACGGGACAAAGCCAGGCACGGGACCTGGAGATATGAATCATCTCCCCCGAAAGGCACGAAGAGCGAGTGCCAACGACACAAAAGGGAACGGGTGGAGACAGTGGCAGGCACACGAACACAGCCGAGACAAAAAGGGACGACGACAGGGCGGAGACAAAAAAACGTCCCGGAAAACACGAAAGAGACAGTAGCGCAGGAAGGAACCACTCCAACGACAATGCTATAGTACCACAGCACCTTGTAGTGTCTGATGGCTGCTCCCTCGCGCCCGTCCGAGCACCCTCCGCCAGCTCCGTACAGCTTTCGCCCGCAGCCAATGAACCTGCAGCATCAAAACCAGCAAAAGGCACACATGTTTCAAAGGCAGCAGGAACGTTTGAAAACATGAAGTGGAGGAGGCAACAACAACAGTTAACAGCTCCAACACGATATACAAGCGCAAGGCACCTGCCCCTCACCCGTCTGAGAGGTTGAGCCACAGGTTAGTAGAGGCACCGCAGTCTGCACACTTCCAATTAGAAGGAGAGATTTTTGGAGGGTTTTCCACCACGGGCAAATCCTGGGCGTACTTGCTTGGCTGCACGTACACTCCACAAAGCTCATGGGGAGATACAGCGAGCACAAATACACAGGACAGCAGAGCAACCATCAAGGTTGAGCTGAACGCCCCCATAGACATGAAAGAATCTCAAGCAACACCAGAAGCGGCAAACACCAGAAGCCAACCGACGGAAGCACCAGCCCAAGCCTTCGCGACGGATACAGGAGCAGCACCTTCAGTAACACCAAGCCAACTAGCAGCAGGCCAGGTGCGTAGCAGTGGTAGCGGCAGAGAGACAAAGCTTACAAGAATCTCTTCAACCCAGGCGGCAGATGGCGTGGAATCAGCCACAGCATGTTTCGTCTCTGCAAGGTGCTTTGCTGCTGCAGCAACAGTAGCAGGAACGTCCGGGTCGTCAATCGAAAGAAACGACAGTTGCTGCAGCAGCTGTTCCTGATACTGCTGTAGCAGCGTCAGGTCACTCCGCCACTGCTGCTGCTGCTGCTCCTGTCCCTCTTCGTCCACCTCTGCACGTTTTTGCTGCTGTTCTTTGCTACCGCTACAGCGGTATATGGAAGCCAGACCTCTAGCTACAGCAGCAGTTGCAGCTGCGCCTGCGGCGGTGTACACACACAGGCGGTAGGAAATCGTCGGCTCCACCGCAGCGAAGTTGCCAGACGGGTCGATCATGTCACCATCTGCACTAAACCTGCAGCAACAGTAGCAGACGAAGCAGTATTGACAGTCGTTAAAGACGCAAAGTAGCAAAACCATGGGAAGCGCACTAGCATCAACATTCGTAAGGTCAGGAGGACCGGTGGCAGCGGCGGAAGCAGAAATGAAAAGGCAAACGAAACGACGGTAGTAGCAAGAGTAGGAAAAGTACTACCACCAGGAGCAACACAAACCCCCGCAATGGTAGCACAGGAGATATCAACAACACAAAGAGAGCCGATTACGTTTCGCGTGTCCCTGCTGCGGTCAGATAGCACCAGCACCTGCCAGCGAAGTAGGAGATGAAACTGCCATTGCAACAACTCGCATGGGGAGGCCAGCAGTAGCAATAAGCGGCACACGCACCCGCCTTCGACAGCAATTGCCATTTTGGTTGGTTTCAACGTCCCCACCGAAGCACTGCTGTCTGAAGTCGATTCATCTTGTGCTTGTTTCCGTCTGTTGTTTGCTGTCACTGCGTTCACTTCATGGACGCTGGAACGTAGATGCACATAAACTCGGGAATCGCTAAGGGCAGAATCTGTAGGGAGCGACTCTAGCGAGACGGACACGAATGTCTTCAAGTTAATAAAGAGACCGAAAGGCCCGTGCACCATATCCAGCCTGCCAGGGACGAACAACCAGGGAACAACAAAAAAAGAGAAGATGAACCATCAGCGAAAGAACGAATAATCAACGGAGATGGAATGATAAACAAAGGCAGACAAGGAGACACGGAGACAGGCCGAGGAGCTCATGGAAGCAGAAGCAGACAGCAGCACAAAAAGGGAAGCACCAAAAATGGGCAGTCATTCAAGCACAGAATCAAAGAAAACGGCAAACACTGAAGGGGAGACGCAAACCGAGACTGGGGGCGGTGAGTCACGAACAACGACCGGGAGACCAATGTAATCGGGGACAGAGACAGTAAGGGCTCAAGTAAGGGCAGCTAGGCACCCTTTATCAGAGTGCCTTTACGAAGACACTCTGATATTCGACGGAAGATCCACAAGAAAACCACAGCCAGATAGAAGAAAAAACGTAATCGGCTACTTGCAGCAGCATTCCTGCTGCTGCTATTGTTCCTACAAACCACTGGTGTTACTGCTGCCACATAACAAGAGAATCTACTCCATCTCTTGCTCGTGTTGGCATTGCTCCTTCTGGTGTTGTTTTCTTATGTTTGCTGCCCTTGAACGTACGAGTAGTCGCTGCACTGTTTGTTTATCTTCCCTGAAGCCCGGATTGCTGCTGGTGCTTCTGCTGCTTGTTGCAGCACAGCAAGCGCCGCAGCGCGTTGTTCCCCTTGTGCCAATTTCATATCCATTTTCCGCTGTTGCTGTTGCTGCAGCGGCCAGGCAGCAGAATCGCCGCTGCTGCTGCTAGTGCCACGGCTACCAGGGCCGCCGACTGCTGCCGTTGCCGCTGCCGTACTATTGCTGCTGAGCGCACGCACAGGGAAGATAAATTAAAGGTCAGTGCAGCAGCGACAGCAAACGGTGCAGGACAGAAACTGCTACAACTACCCCAGCCGCGAAGTGTGTCAGTGAAGGGTTCGGTACCTAAAGGCTGTTTTGGGGCCGTCTTGTCGTTTAATATTTTGCCCCTTAACATACTCTTAAACATGAAACAAATGCAACGAGTACTGTGTAGTGTTGATGCTGCTGTGGCACCAGCATTGGCGGCTCTAACTGCAAGGGGCCCCCCATTGCGAGGGGCCCCAAGGGCTTGGCAGGCCACGGCTGGCAGAAGAATAGCATGTGAGGTAACTTCGCTGTGAAACAAAAAATGTATGCACTTTATTGTGAACCTTTGCACTATGCAAAGCTCCCTCAGGTTGAGATTTACGCAGAGTGCAGAAACGGTGGCGGCACTCTTCCTCGTGGACTGCATTCGTGTTTGTATCATGTTCTCCCAGAAGCTGATGTAAAATAGAGGGAGAGACAAAAGGAACAGAGACCATGTACTGAAGGCCAAATGAGTGTCTAACAATTGCCCGCAGCGCCAACACCTGCATCCCAAGTAGACTTGGTTCGCCTGCGCCCAGTGTAGCCTTGCAACAAAAGTTGCAGCGAGGTGCTCTATAGCCCATAGAAGGCAGCTTCCTCTCCGAATCAGCATCAATTCCCGCGGCAGTTTGTGCCTGGCTCGCCAGGGAGCCGTACGGGAGGTGCATAGCTGTTGTTTGAGTGCCTCACCTTCACTTCTTTGAATAGAACAGTTCACGACAGTCCTCAGCTAAGGCTAATGCCCGTCGCTTCAGTGTCCGTCCACAGGCATTCCAACCCCCGCCATCCCAACTAGGTACGCCAGAGCAAGAGGGGCATCATCTGCCCAGTGGGCCGTTAACGGCACTAGATAGCATTAGCTGTTCCCACCGTGCCTGCTCATAACCTTCCTTGAGGATATGCATCTAGGGTTTGGAGTATAGAGATTGCAAATGGCCACAGAAGTGGGGCGCTTTCACCCCTCTTCTTCCGTGGCCTTTGCCTTGCTGAGCTACTGCGTGCAAATTGAGTGCAAGTGCCCCTGCATCTGCACGGGAGTGCTCGCTTTTTTTGGTCAAGTGCTTTATCTTACTCTCCTTGCTACTCCCTGTACGCGCAGGGCAAGTTCCTGTGCATGCATGCCCTGCAAGGCTGTCCATATGTGCGCGTAATTGCAGGATTACATACAACCACACAGCTGCACTGGAACGCATACGAGAACCGGATTCAACCAGTTCGGCACAACACTTGTTGCACAGACCAACAATCAGGCTGTATGTATGTATGTACCAGACTGTAATCCATACGCAAGCGTGCCGATGCCCTATCCTGCGCCATTCGCATGCATCCATGTAAGGGCTAGATAAACGTGTGCGTAAAGGCATGTATACATCTTTGCGAATACGCAGGTGTCTATACGATTTCTAGAGATAAGTGTGCAGCTCCACACGAATCTTTTGCCTGTGTCGGATTTCCTACCCCAAACACAATTTTATATTTATGCACAAATTGGCACTACATATGCAACTAACTACTACTGCATATGTCAGCATCTCACTCTACGCCTACGCCTAAAAGAACGACACAACCAAAATGCTTTCTTCCACTGTTAAACCGCAGAGGGTACCATAGCATTGCCCCCAAAAGGTACCGTTCAATATGCCGAATTGGGGCCCGTAGCGCAAGCAAGCTTTTCGGCCCTTCAACTAAGCATGCACCCTAAACTTACACATGGAATGACAAGGAAAAAGTCTCCAGCATTTGTCAGGGTCGCCAAAGTATGCCCCTACTGCGAGAGTAGTCCTTAGAAACCCATGTGCATTCACAAATCAAGTACGAACTTGCTGCTGCCGCTGCAATCGAGACTCTGTCACTGCTGGCGCTGGAGAGAAATCCAGCTGCTGCTCCCGCAGGTTCCCATCAAGCAGCAGCTTCAGCAGCAGCAGGTCTCTACATTTCTCGCTTAAACGAGCTATTGCTTTGTTCGTGTTTCTTCCTTTTCTTCCCCTTTTGAGACAGCCGCCCCTGAGTGTTCTGCTGCTGTTGCTGATTCTGTTTCTGTTCTTTTCCTTTAGCCACCCCCGGCGAAGTACGTTCCACGGGGTCGGTCCCCTTCTGAGACAGCTGTCGCTGAGTGTTCGGCTGCTGTTGCTGTTTTTGTTGCTTTCCTTTAGCCGCCCCAGGCGAAGTACGTTCCACTGGGTCGGTCCCCTTCTGAGACAGCTGTCGCTGAGTGTTCGGCTGCTGTTGCTGTTTCCGTTGCTTTCCTTTAATCGCCGCAGGCGACGTAGGTTTCACTTGGTCGGTGTAGTGGCGGGAGATCCCCAAAAGTTGTTCACTGAACCTAGAGGCCCTCTCCCCTTCGACCTGTGCAGAAACAAGCGGGCGTAGAGCAGCACCAGCAAGTCTTGGGGCTCCAGCGGGCCTCACGCTAGAAGAACCCCCAACCCCCAACCCCCTTCCCCTCTCCACCTTACATCGGGTGGTTGATATACGGACCTGGACAGATATCTTCTTCTTTCCGTCAGTTGCTCGCACGAGACAGACGGGGGTCGCTTCAGGCCGCTCCTCGCAACTGTGCAGCTTACGCCGCCGTTTGACCCCGCGAGAACCACCGACCTCGGGAAATGCTGCACAAATTCGCAAAGGTTTACAGGAACTCTTTGGGTGGGTTTCAAGTTTCGTGAATAAACTCTTCCCAAGTCCACAGACCAGCTATCAAAGCGGCTGCAGCTACACACCCCACGCGGTTCACTCATTAGCACTGCACACGAGGCAGCTGCATGCTTCAAGACCCTCATCTAAAACCTGCCTGCGAAGTGAAGGCTAACACACAGCGTGTTCCCCTGGTGTTGGCTGCACTTCTATGCTGAAACATAAATAGAAAAGAACCCTAGTGTAGGCACTACATCCAGCCCAGTTTCAGTTCATGCCCCCGTACTCCTCTTGAAAGTGATCCACACAGATCCGCTGTTCTTGCTCCTATTGTTCTCGTAGAGGCGCCGCAGCGCCTCAAGAAATTCGGCTTCTCCAAGAAGTCCCATCACCTTGATTGTTACTCTATTTCATCTGCAGCTACTGTTGCTCCTGTCGCAGCTGCTCGTGAAGGCGATGGTGCCGCGGCGGCTGCGGCTGCCCAACCTGGGAGTTCGTTTAGCAGAATAACCTTAGGACAATAAATGAAAGAGAAAGTCAGAAAAACGGGAGGACAGCGAAGCGAAAATAGACAACAAAGCAGAACCCGTGCGCATGCACAGCAGCTGATGCCACTGCTACTTCCGCTGCTCCCCTGTGGCATGGTGTAGTGCACAGGCACTACAGTGTGGCTCAGGTGTGACCTCTAGCGGCTTTAGTATTGTAAAGAGAATAAATATTAAATATATTAGGGATTAGGGCATTATTATCTAGGAAGAGGAACTAATACTACTAAATGGTCTAAGAATTGGATACCATAGAGAGTCGTAGCTTAGTAGGGTTAGTGAGCCACATATATCCACGCCTGGCGTGTAGTGCAGTGCTTAGTCACTACTTCGGGTGCCAGATAAGACTTCTAGAGATCTGATAAATGGAAGAGAAATCAAAAAGTATTATGTCCGTGAATATGGCATTTTTATGTGGATAGCCGCATTATAGATCTGGCACTTGACTGTGTTGTCGCTGCTTTAATATTTTCCCGTTATTTTATTAGGTCGGCACTGACCTCCAGTGAAGACCGGGGGTCGGTACTGGTTATTTTTGCCGGTCATTCGTATTATTCTGGGAGCTTCCTTCGATATTATAGAGACTCGAACTGATTTGGAATTCTAAGTGTTGACATATGGGAAATTGGGTAGTGGGGAAGCCACACACTACGAGACGATAAGTAGGCACAGCGTAGGACGGCTGCGCTCTACACATGGCGCGCCGGACCAAGTTGTTGATATTCGTGGTTTCGCATTAAATTGGAAGTACTGGGCTTTTAATTGGTTTGGGCGTCTTTGATCTGTAAATGGAATCTGCACAAGAATGTGGATGCACCAGCATTGGATGTCTTACTTGGCAATCGTACGTACGATGGGCGGTAATGTCGTTTATTGTATTTTTACACTGACCGTTATAGTAACCGGCGAAAGTTATATCCAATTAAGAGTTTATGATGCACAGTAGAGGGTGTGGGCTTCCAAGAAGTATTCCTTGCTGCATCAGCACGATACTTCTAGCACAGGATGTCTGACGTTGACAAGAATGTCAGAAGTTGGTGGGTGAATGCTTATTCGGCCTTAGTGGGCATCCAGAACACATGCAAAAGCTTTCAACATGTGCCTACAGTTAATATATGCAACAGTTCATGCGCATGCTATCATATGTTGTATCTAGCTTCAGCAAGGCATCTGCAACTGTTGGTTGTTGGTGTTCTCTTCCGCAGCTCCATGCGCTTGGGCCGGTGTGGCCAGTATTTTCGGAGGCTGGTGAGGAATATCAGTGCTTCTAAGGAACCATGCAGTTTGACTCAAACTCAGCTAGTAGCGGTTCTTGGATGAGAAGGGCGACCTGACTCTGTAGTTGATTGTCCAAGGTTGGTGGCAACGCGCATAATTGATGAGCAAGCTGGCTCACTAAGGCCAACAAAGTTAGTGCTTAAGTCGTTTTGATAGGTCCTGCAGGGTGTAGAGTGGCAAATGCAGCACAATCATACGGTTGGTGCCTTGGCGTTGAAGGCCTGCCTCCATGTGGCACGAGGCGGTCTTGTTATGCTCGATATTTACTTGTCCTATACGTTCTTTCCGCAAAGCGCTACCTAGCCTCAATATCCCCTCCGTTATGGTTCATTTAGTCACTTTCCAATCACTGCTGGTGAAGAATCGGACTGCTGCGTTTACTGCAAGTAAACCCGGAACGACTGACGCGCAGCTATAAGGTGAACCTATCCGAAACAGGTTAAATGCCTTCAGAGCATCTGAATAATGGCAAATCCTCTACCAAATCCGTTGGTACCTGCTCTCAGACCTGTGTGGAATCAGAGTACCTTGCAGGACTTCGCATTTCAAAGAGTCCTGCTCCCAGTGATGGTTTTGTCGGAGCAACGTGGCTGAGGAGATCTGGGCTGTAAATAAGGATGTCATCTAGGTAAGCGATGGCAGCTTGTCCCAATAATGGTTGTAGGTATGCATTAATATTTGCTTGAAAAGTAGCTGGCGCACCCTGAAAACCAAAAGTCATAACCTTGTACTCGAATAACCCTAATACCGAGCGGAAAGGCTGTTTTCCAACTGTCTTCCATAGCCACATGGATTTAGTGGAAACCGGATTCCAGGTCCAAGGTGGAGAAGAATTTTGCCCCCAGTAGAATTTCAAGTGTAGTTAAAATGGTGGGAAGCAGAAAATCAGGGGCAATAGTGAGTTCATTCATCTCCCGGTAGTTAACGACCATCCCCATCGTGCGTTCACCCGTCCCCTCGTCACGCTTGTCGCCCACAATCGTGGGGGCACAGATGGGGGAGTTGGTAGGGCCGATCCATCAGTTGGCAGATAATCTGGCGATTTCCTGTTTATGTGTTTGGAGCTGTTCGCTGGGCATGCGATATATTGTGGATTTAGAGGGCAACTTCCCAGGCACTAGAAGGGTCCTGTGATCATATGGGCGCCTCGGTGGCAGTCCTGAAGGATCTTTATCAGGGAATACCGCACGATATTCCCGCAGCACGTCTAGAATCAGACGTGGAGTTGAGCTTGCGGCCTCTGACTCTAACCACTTGTCAAGGTGGGTGGGCTCCAAGGAGGCTGTTGGCCAAGGGGATTCTTCTACATCATCCGTCAGCACAGTAGTTGCCGGGGCCTCTGGATCTGCCTGATCGATAGAGGCCGGGGAAGTCCCGAACAAAGCATAACCCAATGCCCCATGTCCCTCATTCGAGAATCTCTGGGCCGCTGGAAGAGCAAGTTCGTTAAGTAATCTATATGGCGGGTGTAAAATGCCTGCTGTATTCTCTTTAGCTTGTTATAGTAATGCACCCTTATTCACTTTCTTCCTTGTCCGAGGGGGCGATTTGTACATCTGGGGAGGTGGATGTAGGAGTGCCCTCGCCTCATCCATTGGCATATCGGCTACCTGGCAACGATATCATATGCCTGCTCTGCAGGGGACGCGCTACTGCAGTGCTATCTTTCCTTGGTCTTTTCTCATTGATAAGGACTAGAGATAGTTCGCACCATCGACCATCTACATATGCACGTAATTTATCCGAGTCAAAGGACCATGCCACCTTATGTTCCGTCAACCAATCAAGTCTCATTACTTAGTCGTATGGTACGGGCCCTACCACAAAGTCTCCGCATAGCCGCACATCCCCACACCACGTTGTTAATCCCTTTACAACTCGATCAATCGGTAATTGTTCACCGTTAGCCAATGTGAAGATGCTCTCCTCTCCCAGCCGTCATACTCTTACCTGTAGACGTTCCACAGTCCTTGAGTTGATAAAATTCCTTGTTGCCCCTGAATCTAATGGCTGTCTCGCATGCATTTCCTGCCACCTTGACCCCCAAAGTGGCAACAGTTCCTGCATTACACAATCTTCCTCTAACACTGGAGTCGGCCCCGTTGCCCTTCCACCAATGTAACTATCGTGCGCATCCTGCATCCTTCTCGTCTGCTATTGCTCGTGGCTCTCCACTGAGCTTATGTATGCTTATCCTCTGGTTGCGGTACAATCCCTGAATTAAGCCGCTCTGATAATCTCTGCTGGGATCTCTCTACTACCTGCCCCATCGTTCTCGTTTGCTCATCCTTTAGAAGCAAGTTCTTATCCCAATCTGGGGAGACTATTATGTTTGTTGGCCCCGTCACCACTGCGCACAAAGCCCCCTTACCATTAGAATATCGCCTAGTACGTTCGTCTCCCTGGACGACTACGCTCGATCATTTAAACGCCCCTCGCTTTCGATGCTAAAATCGTGCTTGCCTCTGCTCGGGCCTCTACAGGCCCGGCTCTCATAGTCCCCTGAGAAGGGCAGCCCCGGGCATAGTGCCCTACACCCCCATGTTTCGGATACGTCTCCCCTGTACGACGTGAAGGCTTCTGGTGGGAGGGGCATTACGAGGCCACGTGCCCCTTGCCCCTGCACTCGAAACCAACATATTCCCTTGATACTCGCCTCTCCAGTGGATCTCCTCTCAACACTATTTCGTGGCTCCCTATGGGACCCACCTCGAACGGTCCGATGGGTGTCCTCCAAATACCGCCTGGTTTGTCTTAAATGTGTCAGTGTCAGTTACATGCAGTGTAAGTTACAAATATGAGATGGCCCTCATTTGTCACCTTCAGGACGATGTCGTCAGGCAGATTTGCTTGTGATTATCCCGTGGCAAGGGTTCTGGGGCCCTGACACAGTACCGCTGAGAAGTCGGAGGCATATTATCGTTTCACGTATATATGAAGTCAGATGGCAGGGAAGTGCAGTATAGTGTTTCTTCTCGTGGGATACCGCAGAATCTAGTTATCATAGAACGTTTGAGAGCTTCCCAATTCCTAATAATTTCCCGGGTATCCCATAGGTAGAATGCACCCCTGGTCAAATTCGCACGCAGTTCTTGTCCCCAGTTTTCCGGAGGTAATCCGGCCTCGTAAAACAACATCTCTAAAGGAAGCACATCATATTCTTTCCATCCTCATTTTGAACGTGGAAGGTAGCTGACCTAATGTAAGCCGGCGGAGGGTTTAACGACTCCAGGTGGTCATCTAATGAAGTCCCCCATGGAATTCTCGTGCCGGAGTTGGACCCCATTGTCCTTACTACACGGTGTGCTCCCCGTATATCAGTACAATTATAAACTGTCTCCTCTCGCCTCCACCCCTGGCTCTTATTCTCTTATTCTGCGGCTGATCCCCAATAAACATTTCGCTATAGAATGGCGGGGAAAGTGCAATCAACGTTTAGGTCACTGGGTTGGAATTTTATATGTAACTTTCCCGAACAGCCCCCAAATGTAGCGCGCAGCTGTCCTAAGCTGTACCTACTTATCACCCGGTAATGTCTGGCTTCCTAACTACATCCTCTAACTACCCATATTCCCAGAAGTCAACAATGAAATTTCCAAAACATGCTCGAGTCACTATTATAAACGAGGGAAGATCCCAGAATAATAAAAATGACTGACAAAAATAATCAAAACTGACCCCCAGTCTTAACTGGGGATCAGTCCCCGACCTATAAAGTAGCGGGGAAATAATAAAGCAGCGACAACACAGTCAGGTGCCAGACCTATAATGCTGCTATCCCTGTGAAAATTCCATATTCACTGAAATAATACTTTTTTATGTCTTTTCCATTTATCAGATCTCTAGAAGTCATATCTGGGTACCCAAATATTGCCTAAGCACTGCCCTACACGGCAGGCGTGGATAGCAGGCTCACTAATACTACTAATCTATGACTCTATCTAATGGTATCCTATTCCCAGAACATTTAGTAGTATTAATTCCTTTTCCTAGCTAATAATGCCCTAATCCCTAAAATATTTAATTTTTATTCCCTTTACAATCCTAAAGCCGCTAGAGGTAACACCTGAGACACACTGTAGTGCCTGTGCACTACAGTTTGGCCATGGGAGCTGTTTTTATCCTTGTGTTCCTTTTGAATTGGTGGGGGGCCGGTGGAATTTCGCAACTCTGGGGCCCCCGGGGATCGCCGGGAACAATAGATAGCAAAGGCGAGGCAGGTACACCTCATGCTTTGTCGCACCTCTGTTCGTGCGGTTGTTGCGGCTGGCAGCGTTCCTGCCGGTGTGTTCACGTTACTGTACCTGCTACTTGCGTCGCTTGTGTTACATGCATTATACGTTGCTGATGGTGCATGTATTTGAGCAGAAGTCGTCAAGCTGTTGAGCGTGGAAGACCTCCAGGACATCATAGGCAGCACCGGCCCCAGCAGCTGCACCAGCAGTAGCGATAAAATCGAAGATAAGGAGGCTGCCGTGTTGCTGTTCGCCTCCTGGGACCCAAGCAGCACGTAAGCCCAGACCCTGATTCTTCAGAACTCATGCAGCCATGGCATACAAGGGCCTAGAGCAGAACGGGGTTTCAGGAATGTGGTGCTCATAGTTCTGCGTTTGCTGCTGCAGACTTCTCCTTCAAACGTGGCTTCAGGCGGCCTCTTCCTTCCGTCAAAGTCAGCGGGGGTCTCTGTCTCTGTTCTCCCTTTCCGTGTCTTTATTCGGGAGAAGGGGCAAGGCGCCACGGGAAGAGCTATTTACAGCAGCATTTGACTGCGCTCAGCAGCAGCAACCGCAGCAGGAAGATTCTAGAGCCCTGTGCCGTGGCCTCGGTGTGACTGCTTTGCCCGCCCTTCTCTACTTTACTCCGCAGCCAATAGGCGCAAAACACCAGCAACAGCACAAACACAAGCGCTTGGGTTTCTTCGACGATGAAGAAGATGTGCTACTGCATCCCCGGGCGACGAGGTAGGCTGTATACTATTGCCTAATCGGCTGCTGCAGTTTGTGCCCCCGCTATTCTTCAGCGAGACCTGTTGGGGTTACAGTCTCCTGGCGGGGACGTTGCAGGTGCTTCCAACGATTTGCTGCTGTGGCTGCCTACCCCACTTGTGATGCTGCTGCTCCATCATTGTGGCAACAGCAGCCATAGAAAAGCAAACCGGAGTACACCTAAACCGACAAAACAAAACCCCTACTGTTGTCCCGCAGGTACAAAGGAGACCTCCTCATGAGAGAAGCCATCGTAGACTGGTTGAAGCTGCTGCGGTGCATTTCGCTCATGCAGAGGCTAACCAGCAGCAAGGATAGCAGCAGCTGCTGCATTAAGTCGCATCAGCTACAGCAGAAGCTACAGGAGCAGCAGCAGGTCATTAAGGAACAGCAGCAGCAGCTTCTGCAGCAGAGTATGGAACTGGACCAGCTGCGCAAACAGTTGCGGCAGCCGTAGTGTTCGCATCAGCTGGTAATGTTTTCGTTGCTCCTGCTTTTGTAGCTGGAGTCACAAATTTGGGCGGCGGCGGAGTCCGCACTCCTTAAGCCCGGTTGTCCGCCAGATGAGTATTACTGCAGTACTTACTGCAGTCACCTGGGGCAGCTTCTTCAAACCACCACTGCACTGCATTAATGCTTCAATGCCTGCAGCAGCATAAACAGCAGCTGCTACTACTGCTGTAGCAAGGTCTAAAGCGCCACTTCCTCCTTCCAAACGATGTGCAGGAGACGAAGTTTGTATCAATGACAAGCCCCTTCGTCGTGCTGGTCATCCCCTCCTGGCGTTGCTGAAACATTAGCAGAAGAGGTGCCTCTTCAGCAGCAGCTAGTGCCACTGCAGCAATAAACCATATAAACTGCTTCTTCCACTTCACTCCTCATAGGCAGCTGCTGCCTATGCTGTCGACGGAGACATCCAGCTGTCACCCACGGCGCGGCTGCTGCCGGTGCTGCTCCTTGCAGCTACAGCAGCGCTAGCGGTTGCTACCGCTGATGCTTCTGGCTGGCCTTACGACCAGCAACAGTTTCTGGTGACGTTTTTGCATCTTTGCCACTGCGATCCTTCCTGCAATAGCGGGTGCTGCGGTGTGGCAGCCTGTCACGAAACTCGAGTGCTTGGAAGGCTGGTCGAACATGTAAAAGATCCCATGGGTCGCAGCAGCAGCCTCTGCTGGGCAAATAGCCACTAGTCGTCGTGTTGCCACTGTTGCTGCTTTTCTGATTGTTCCACTATATAAAAGCAAAGGTGTACTGCCCTGCCCCCGTGCTGAAGTCCCGGTCGTCGCTGGCAGGTGCGTACCTGCAGATGTGCTGTTGCAAGGTTTGCTCCCTCGCTGGAACGACACGGTTTATATATATGGTCGCTAAACCGGTGATTTCGCAGCTAAGCTATGTTCGCCGTTTCGTTGGTAACAGCAAGCGGTCCCTTGCCACTGCTACCGCCGACAAACTCCCGACTGCTGCTGCTTGTGCTGTTGCAAGGAGATATGATGCAAGCTCCCTCGAACTCCTTCCCTGCTACAGAAAGATGCTGTTGTAAGTCTTCAGCCGTTTGCATGGCCCCAATGGAACTCTTCGTCTCGTCTTCGTGTGCTACTGCTTTACCTGCTGAGAAAGGACCAGCGGCAGGTGGTGCTCCATCTTGCTGCAACACTACGGGTGTACCGACCAGCTCCTCAGCGGCACTAGTAGCAATGCGTTTCCCGTCCCTTAGCGACTTGCGGATTTTGAATGAGGCAAGAATAATCGCAGAAAAGACAATCAGACTGGCCCCGCACAGAGAGGCCACATTGAAACCTTCACCGATTACCAGCTGCGCAGGCAGACGCATTCAGTCGAGAAGATATAAACGCAGCACAAGCGCGCAGGCAATACCTTTCGGAAAATAGCTCAAAGGCATCGGGTTTGCATACAAGCTACCTGAAGCGGCACATAGGAACGTCTAAGCAATAAGGGCTCGAGATTTAGGATTTTGGTAAGGTCGCCTTTACCAGCCTTTCGGGACAATCGGAGCATGGCTGCATTCGAGCTCACTTGGAAGGTGTAACTGAAAACAGCATCCAGGTTCTGGACTATAGCAATGGTCGCGGCGGACTCTGACTCCAGCGCTGTAATGAGACAAAGCTGAGCCCCCAGTCCCAAAATAGGCAGCACTGCAGAAATCAAACAGACCACAGTAAATTGAGAGGCATGCACCCACGTTACATGCCTATGAACCACTAAGCAGAACATGCCTCTGCAGTGCTCCCCTACTAACCATGGTGTACTACTGCGAACGTCCTATAATTCCGGAAAGGACGTCACAGGACATACAGGTCAGCAGAATCCACTGAACTGGCTGGAGGTGCTCGAAAAAGCACATCTGGAAAGGGGATATGATGAGCACGAGAGGCAAAAAAGAGACAAGACCGAAAAACATCATCAGCAAAATCGAAAGAATTGGAGGGCCCCGTTTGGCTACGTGCCTTCCCAGCACAAACGAAACGCCATCTGCAGGCAACAGATACCGTAATGCCCAAACATCGGTGCTTTCAACCCCTAATTCTGCATTTTATGGCATTAACACGGCATCCTCACGAGCCCTTCCCGCACGAACGCACCCTCACTGCGAGCGTGCAACCCAAACAAATGGGGCATTTAAGGCTAAAATAATCCCGCTTTCTGATTCGAACTGAATCGCTTCGTGCGGAGGGTTTCCCGAGAAGGGAGTGGGGAATAGGGTTTTGGGTTTACGCAGAAAAGCGCCAACCACGAGAATAATAAACGCGCCGCCCTTGGTCAGGTCGTCAATAATCGCAACTTCGCTCCCCGAATTCTCCGCGGGGGTTGCTGCGGGCAAAGTCAAAAATTAAAGCTTCAACCTCTACACCAAACGACTGCTAGAAGCAGATCCTGCATGATCTTTAGCTGCTTAAAAAGTTATTGATATTCAAGGTCAAACGCAAAGACGAAATATACATCTCAGAACGACGGTTTAGAGTCTTACTGCCGCCTCCAAGCGCCTCGTTCATGCTCCCTGGCTTTGCAATGAGAAGGATACCCACAGAGCAAAGCAAAACCATTGTCCACAGCCTGCACCACACCACCAGAAGCAGCAGAAGCGATGACAGCAGACGCAGTACTACAGGAAGTAGCAAGCTCCCTCGACCAATGGTGCCGCAGCCGGAGAAATACAATCGCCAGCAACAGCTGTAGCGCCAGCACTAACACCAGAAGAAGCATCACAAGCAGGAACACCAGCACCATCGGCGTCCCGGCCCTCCGTCTGTCAGGCCCTCCTACACTAGCAATACCAGCATAGCTAACAACGAGAAAGCTTGCACTAGCATTGCCTGAACCAGCAGCAAAGGCTAGTTACCACCCCAGTCCCTCTTTCTGGATCAGCGCCCCAAGGAAAGCAGCCCAAATTGTCGCCGACAAGCCAACCGCCGCTGCGTCTCCCAAAGGTAGCCGCGAGAGAGCAATATAATACAGTGCTGAAGCAAAGGAATGCAAATGTTAGACAGAGTATAAGCAGCAGATGCAGCAGCAAGTGGTGCAACTTTTACTGTTCCTCGCATGTACCACAAGCAGTAGGCGCAACAGAAACGAACAAACCAACCTCCCCAAACAACGGGAACACCAGCAGCAACAATAGCAGTAAAAACAGCAGCAGAAATGCCAGCAGCAACATCAAAAGCAACACACCGTGGCACAGGACGGCTATGACCCCCCTAGCGTAGAGATACTTGGCTAGAGGATTCCTTGGGTTTAAATATTTAAAAGGCCTTGTTTTCAAGCAGTGGCAAAGGCCGACACAAAGGACAGACTGTACTATGAAGCGAAAGAGCAGCAGCTGAGAAGGCAAGGACAGCAACAGCTGCAAAAGCTCAAAGATTATTCATGAGTGGTCGGGATTTACAGCTGCAGGCCTACAGTCCAGGTTTGCAGTTAAAGTCTTAGGTATAGGGCTTCAGGGTTTAGGTTTACGTTTAGTATCGGCATGCCAGCGGAACAGACAATCTTGGTAAGCACCCCAACGCAGGAGTAGAGAAGTGCACCAACAGATGAAAAAAGGATACCCCGAGATGCCGCAAAGCAGAGCGAAAAACGCTCCCTCTGAGCAGCGGAGAGAGGAGAGGCCCTCATCAGCAAGGCAGAAACCATCTTTGGGAAGGGGGCTGACACACGATAGCGCAAAATCATGTATGTTAGTAAATAATCCGTACGTACACACAAATTCATGAACACATAACTCTCCATATATACACACAGTCTAAATACACTGCCCATGCACATTTCCGGTCTATAGGCTTTTAGGCATGTGAACGCTCCTAAGCACGAAATACGTATAGACAGGAAGGCAAATATGCGGACGGGGTGAAGAAGCCGAACGTGGCCATACAGAAAAACATGAACGTAAAGAAAAGGGTTGAGGTGTAGATAAGCACTGCGATAACAAAAATAAGCCACGATGACCACTGACACTTCCAAATATTATGAACACCGAGGTCCAGTTGCGTGGCTTCTGTTCTTTGCTGCAACGGGGTACAGTGAGCGTATGCAAGCATGTGAATGTTAACACATTGTAGAGAAGCACGTGTGGACACTGAAGCCAAGATGACGGCGTGGATTTCAAGAACCATTCCTACAAACGAGGCCTCAGACAGAAACAGCAACGCATTAACAGGAACTCGAAGAAAAGCACGGGCAAGTCCGTGAAAGGACCTGGACGCGAGTCAGAACACAGAAGTAAACATGCCACAGAAGCCACAAAGACGCTGCAACGCACACTAACGGTGAACAAGCACAAACAGTATGGAAGTGGCTGTAACGCGGGCTACGGGGAAACTGATAAACACGGGCGTACACAGAAAAACGAAAATACAATGAACGTGCACAACTGCAAAATGTACATGGATGTCAGCGAACAAAAATACACACATCATGAGAAACATCAGAAAAAGAATGGAGACGCACACAGACGTCCAACACGGCCAGGGGCATCAGTGTGAGGCGAACGAACCATACTGGCGAACCCGTCAACCTACAGTTAAAAAGGGAAGCAAGAGCAATCACCGAAGGTCGTCGACCCGAGATCTACTCCCACCATAGAGTCGTCAAGCAACCCGATCGAAAAAGGGAACAGCTCCAGGGGTCCAAGCCCTCTTCGCTTCCGTCGTGGGCTCGAGTACAGTGGATAATATGTGGCAACGGCGCTGGCGAATGGTGGGAAACCAGGTGAACGATAAACGAACGTGAGGACTGAGACAAAACACTGAAGAAGATGGAGACATACCGCTGAGTTTAGGCCTGCTGAAGACTGCAACACAGACAACAATGATGCTGTGAATGGTCAGGCATCTCATCAACTGTGGCCAAGGCGGCAGCGCGGCGAGAGACGCACAAATGATAGGGCGGACGGAATAACATACCACTCTAAAAAGCCAACGCACTGGACATAACTGCTTCAACATACAGACGAGCTCCAGCACCTGCCTGCGCTCTTTACCAGCTGCAAGCCCACCACTCTCGGCCCTAAATTCGAAAATCCAAGGAACTTGATGGTGTGTCTAATGAGACAGTGACAACAGGGGAAGAACCTCCAGCCTCGTCCAAAACTGGTAGCCTAGTTCAGTTCAACTTGAGAAGCCACTCGTTAACAACCCCAAATACTGCGCCCGAAAACCGGTCGCAGTCAACTCTGCCCGCATCCAGAGAACGCGACGCCCCGATCTCGGAGGGCGTGTACAGCGGTACAGTGTAGACCTTTGTATCATAACCTGGCTTAAAAGCAAAAGAAATACTCTCGAATCCGTGGTTCAGGGTTTATGGTTTATGTTCTACGCTATACTGGTTACTAGCAGACCAGCGGAATGGGGGAGGCTCAGTTGAGCGATCACCATCGCGGAAGGATAGACAGAAAAACAAGCAGCATATCCTTCTTCCCGCATATATGTTTGGGTGGAGTTTGGAGTTTAGTGTCCACCATTCGGGAGACCACAGCCTTGGGGTGCTGCTGCTGCTGCTGCTGCTGCTGCTTCTGCTCCGCGGCTGGCTCATGCCCGGCAGAGGCGTCGGCAGTGTCTGCCCGTTCATTGGTCTTCCTTGGTATTAAGCCTTCCCTTCCAATTACGAATGTATTAAACTTAATTACAGTGCCTCCCAGGCGTTAACACAGAATCTGTGAGCATTCATAAAGATGAATGAGGGATGGAATGAATGGCCCACAGCTTGCCAGTAGCAAGCCCGACTAACCAGCAAACCCGTACAGGCTTTCACTGCAACGGACTAGGCATACAGTAGTCTCTGACTGTGGAAAACCCAGCCCTCATCCTTAAATCGCTGGTAGGAACGCAGGGGACGATAGAGGAAATCAAGGGGAAGGGTCACCCTAACTGCTACGAACCTCCCCCAGCGTGGACCGAAAACCCCTAAACCCCACGAGGGAGACCATCCTATAGAGTCTAGGTGACCTTGGACGAGCACCTTTTACGATTTTTCTGTTGGCAGCCTTGTGCTGGGTATGATGCGGGACTCTGGACGGCACACCAATTTAGCATGGTCTCTGGGGGGTAAGTGGATTTTTGTACTAAGGGCCAACTGAGCATTTGAAAGTTGTCGTCTATTGGAGAACTCATAGAAACATAGTTTGGGCATCCTTAGTCGTGCTCTATGAGTATAGTAGCCCAAATATATGGTCACCACCGTCTCCCACCCTTAGCATCTAAGGAGAGGCGTCTCCACTACTTATCTACCAACCTACCTCCGTGGCATAGCACCTCAGGCCCTACGCCGGTCTGCGCAAGACAACTGAAGACAGAGCGGGTGAGTAGGTACTTTTTGATGAACCACCTCTCCAAAAACTGGATGCCACTGCAACTCACAACTCCATCGACACTCACGCACAAGGGCGCGAGGCAGGTGAGTTCAGCAAGAGCCACTATACAAGGGGAACTTACTTAGAGGGCAGCCTAATCAATTCATAGAGAATGTCCGGTGGCAAAATCAATTTCAGAATGTGGTCAAAGACCTACCGTGGCTATCGGCATCTTCGTTTTGCCACAGGGGGAACGACAATGGTGGATACATATCTGTCAGTGTATCACTTGCCCGTGCTGCGGACTAGTTTAAACAGGCAATGCAACGCACGCCTATCAACATCTTGGTAAGCGATCAGTCTACTGCAAACTTAAGAGAAGCGAAGCATGGCAAGCTACCGATAAAGCACTGCACAACGAGGTGCCACAGGAATTGAATGGCGCAGTCGGAGCTTTTTGAACAGCGACTCATAAAAGGGAAATTCCCATTCTGTAAACCGAAAGGCTGCTGGGAGGGAACTAGAACGCTGGTGTTCGCCAACGTGTTGGAGCTGTTCGGTACCAAAAAACGAAAAAGCCCCAACGCCCGCAGCTCTCGTTGGCAAGAGGAAAAGTGGCAATAAGATTTTCCTTGATGCAGACTCTACGATTAATGGGGCTGTTTCTGGTAGCCCCTCGCGGGCAAAGGAAAACACGGAAGACAAAACGCAGCCTATCATATATATATATATATTATATATAT
>NW_013566563.1:0-24283 GCF_000499605.1 Eimeria maxima | reverse complement strand
ATATATATATATATATATATATATATATATATAAACACCCCACATCACACTACTGTGAAATATCTTAGTAGTTGCGTATAAGAAGGATATCTTAGTAAATATCCTTATCAATGCCATTGACATTCCGTTTCAAAACTACTGCTGGGCTGATGCCGCACGCATGCTCAAACGGTTTAGCTTGTTTCACAGATAAAGCCAGCTTCCAGTGGAACCATGCCAACTGTTCAAGGTTATGCTAGTATAAATTCATGCCCAGTTGGGCTACTTGGAGGACCATCCTCATTCGGTGGTATTGCCAATGTTATCCTCCCACTTAGACAGGGCTTCTCTCACAGTGGCGCAGTGCCTTTTGAGTGTTCTTGCCAGACCCAACAGTGGGTGGGCGCTTTTTCTCCAGCGCTCACCTCCACCTCGCACTAGCAAAGTATGGGCTGCCTCAAGGTGCTCTAATGCTTGTTCAACGCATAAGTCCAATTCCAACTTCATTTCCTCCCCCAATGCTGCCTGCTTCTCCTTTATAGCCTTCAGGGTATCTACGTATGATTTCAGGCCAGCAGGATCGCTCGGTACCCTTCCCTCCTCCGCTCTTTCCTGAGCCTGCACCAGTGATTTCACAGCAGCCTGCATCTCTCGTTGAAGCGCTCCAGCCCGTTCTAATAACAGAATCAAATAAGGAAATTCCTTCTTCGACAATTGACTACGAAGAATCCTTTGCATTTTTGCTTGCTGAAGGGCCTCGGAGACACTCACTGAATCGACGATCATCCTCAAATCAACCGGTGAAATCTGGCTTTCACCAGGCGTTGGGCTGGGCAAATGGCTTGGATAAGGTATTGGTAGTTGTTCTGACAAGTTATTCGCTAGTACGACAACGTCTGGATATACCTGAAGGAGCGCCTTTGACTGATTGGCCATAGTGGCAGTTAGCTTTGTAAGTCTGAAAAAGTCAGTGCCGGCACTCCCCCCAATTTTCTCCAAGGCTCCTAGCAACTCTCGGAGAAGATATGCCGCATTCGCTACCTGCTCCGGAGTCCTTGCACTTCCGACTCTTTCTGTGAGCCTTTCCAGCTCGGCAAAGAGTGTTCCAGTATTTTGGGACAACGAAGATGCTATCGATGACACCTTGGTCACAAGAGAGCCCAAAGCCGAATCCGGACTAGGTCCATCCCCTCCTTTTGCCCTCCCGGAGAGCAGAGCAGTCTCTGACTTGTTCGCCCATAACTCTGTCCTGACTGTCGAACGCCTAAAGGCTTCCAACAGGTTTTGAATTTCCCGTTCAAGCTGTGCGCCTACATCAAGATGTTCGGTCTGCGCAGCTCCACTAGTCAACGCCTCAACGGCGGGCTGCACGTCTTCTTTCAAATCGTCACCCCCAGGTTCTGGTGAGACGACTTCTGGTCCCGAGTCTGGAATGCCCCCATCAGCCTGCCTTGGCAGTCCTCCTGTCAATGCAAGCTTTGAGGCAAACACCCTTGCAATAAACGCCAACGCCACAATGAGGAGACCCAAGCTTAGAGCCTTGTGGCCATTCCCCAAAAGTCGTTTTTCCTGGTGGACTACACTGGATACTTCTGGTGCCTTTGCTTCACTTTCAGCACCCTTCCCCTCAGGCTTTCCTGTTGGCGGCTCAGATGACACCCTTGCCTTCAGCGCAATGGAAGCCTCTTCATCTGTAGTCTTCGCACTCTGAGGGACATCAGCTGTAGCCTGAACAGCCGGCGAAAAGCCATCTGGCTCCCCAGAAGCTGCAATGTTCACCCCGCTCGTCAATGGCCCAGCGTTTGACCAGCTGTTCGGGACTGTTCCAGTTGGGCCACTGCATAACGTCACTGGCACTGAGGCCAACACTACCACGCAGGCAACTACTTTTTTCATCTTACAATTCCTAAGTCTAGAAGCGAGACGAGGAGGGAACCATCCAAGACACCTATCCTGAGCGTCTGCTGATCTCTAAACAGAGGACGGTCGTATACCAACTTTGCCTGTAATATCGATAAAGCAAATAGGGCTTCTTGACACCACGAAAGCAAGAGGAAAAGTACAGGATCTCCCAGAGAGAGTCTGAAATAGCAGGAGGGGACGACCTCCCGGTCTCGCTGAAAATGTGGTGCCGTCGAGCCTTGAAGGCACAGGAAACACGAATTAAGTTTGGACAAATTCGATCCGGTGAAAGAACACTAATTCAAATGGACTTATTAAGCCAGGACATAAACAAACCCCTGTAGATTCGAAACAGCATGGGCTGGAAGGACGACAGTTCAACTCGTGCAGAGTTCTAGGGCGAGCTTATTTAAAAACTATTGCCCAAATATTGACTGCTACGTAATTAAAAAATGTAGCAATCACAAGGATGTTCAGCACAACTAATGGTAACTGAGCCTTGCGTAGTGATCGGGCGCGCCCTTCACGGGCACCGGACGCAAAGCAAACCAGGACTGCACAGCATCGAGCCCGATGCCTGCAGTACAGGGTGTCTGAAGGTTGCTTGGCTATTTTATTCGTAAATGATATAGACGAAGCATTCTAATTGTTCAAGGATGCTGTTTCGTACTCAGCGAATGTGTTCCTGTAGTGATATCGATGGACCGTGTCAAGTGACCACTGGGTAGTACTAGAGAACCTGCTTTCCCACGGCACACAGTGACTGGCTAGGTGAATATTTTAGCTTAGAAAATGCTCAAGGTTCATTTAAATTGATCATCCATTCACATATGTGCACATGGATGTGTCGGATACCATAATAGGCGCCGTTGCTTCTAGCCCGTGCCCGCGATATGCAATCATGCGCTTCCCCTGCAGATGGGAATAGTGAAGTGCCAGGTTGAATGTTTGGAGGCCCTCCTCCTTCATCCTTTATATCGAGCGCTAGGTTTCATGTTCAGATCGCCACCCCGCAGAGCACACACATACGCAAGGCAACTCACATTTATCGCATGGATTTGGTGCTTCAAAGCATGGGCTTTTCGTGGCGAAAATGGAAGGTGCGCTTGGCCTCAACTGCATCGCGAATTTTTTGACGACCTCCTCTTGTGCCTCTTATGTACTGGTTCAGTGCTCCTGAAAACTTTCCCTCCGCTTACCACAACCGGCAAAGGCATGCGACTGCCAAGGGAGTTGACGACGTAACGAAAACGTCCAAACTATAGGACATCACCACGCCGTTCTTAATATCGATGTCCGGCGGCAGCTGTGCGCACTTTCGACCCCACTCCATCATTGGAGGTGATGTCAGTGGGCTGCACAGGGGTACTTTTCGCTCCGCTTGTGGCAATTCGCCGCAGTATTCTACGCCTTATATGTTAAAACGCTCCCGAGATTCAGGGGGTTTCTCAACAGTAGCTTGCACATTCGAGCTTTTTGGCTGTTGAGGTATGTAGCCACTAGCGGGTCCCTAGAAAGAATTCTACACCCCGATATTTTGTGTAATGGTGTTGCCGTTGCACTGAAAACAAAGAATTCACTAGGAAGTCAGTGCAGCCGCCTAGGCTGCCGACAGTTGGTAAGGTCCTCTATAGGCACACCGCAACGCTGCTGCGTTCCATCGAAGCTAACGTGTGCCCAGAGAGGCTCCGAATCCCCGCTCATTTCCCTCAGAAGAACGAATTGTTGAGCTTCTGAGCAACAGCGAACTGCAGCTTTGCCAGCCTTGCCAAGTGCGCCGCCATGAGACTGTCCTGCAGCGTGTTCTGACACAGCTGTTCAAAGTTCTCTACTTCTGGCTCTGTAGCGCTGCTCAGAGCAGCGCTAAGGAAGCGGCCCACCTCAGGATCAGGTTCAGTCTCCCCATTCAGCACGCTCCGAACGTATGACGCGCAAATCTCAAGCTTCTCTTGCAGCTGCTCAAGCTCGGCACTGAGGCCGTCGCCCAACTCATTCAACAAAACACCATCTGCTGGAGGTTCCATCAACTCTTCAGCTTTTGGCGGATAGCTGCGATGCGCCATGCGCACTTTCTGAAGCAACCGTAGACCGATTCTGTCGGAGGGAGACGCATACAGTTCTAAGGGGAGTTCATGGAACTGGAAACAAGCCTCTCTTGCCATAGTCATCTGCACCTGTGTGTACACCTGCAACAAAAGCAATCCGTTCCCGCGAAGCCATTATTGCTGCGTATGTTACCCTACACATGAAAATCAGACGTTTTGTGACAGCGCAACTCTCTAGGTTTCCTGCACGATTACTACATACCTTCACTGCGAAGCTCCCGCTTTCCATAATAGCATCAACCATCAAATGGATGGGTTCCGTCAGAGGAGGCTGAGGGAAGAACTTGGAGACGGAGGAAAACTGCTTGAACCATCCGTGCACAGCGCAGGTCAATTCAGTCATTTCACTACCTGTGCAGAACCATCCAACAACCACCTCTCTCACTCCCCCATTGCCCCCGTTGGCCTGTTGCTTGAGCTCGAACATGCTCTCGTGGTGATCCTTGATGATTTGCAGCAAACCCTAAAAAAAAACAAGACACAAGAGGAGACAGAGGGGAACGTCCTCTGGACAACCAACAACTCTGCTGGCTGGTCACCTACGTTTTCCCTACTGAATCATTAGCAACGCCCCTCATTGTTAACAAACCTCTCCAGTCAAGGAGTGGCGATCCACGAAGCAGTCTGTGACATCAATGACGTTTCCATCGGAGCAAGAGCCCAAGAGAGTGCCGATTACGTTTTCTTGGCCTTCATCCCGTCGAATGTACGCATCTAAGATTGTCATAAGCGGCACAGGGTGAAGACGGACGCGGAGAGAGGGAAATGGCAGCAAATCGAAGTTCTTGGGCACGCAGGCCGATTTCAGGTTGCCTGCCCCCAGCGTGGTCACCCGGCGCGACATTGTCGTGAGGTCACAGGCAACTCCCCCGCTACAAAAGCACTTAGCGGCGGTGTTTCCACTGACAATTTACAATGCAATCGTGCTGTGTTGACGGGTGTTGACAGCAAGGTATTGCAACCGCTCTCCTCTAATATGTACGGTAAAGACAGCGAGGGCTCTACTGTTACCTCGCTGTTGGTCTGCTTAGCGCCTTGCTCCTTGAAATCATGATGAATTCCGAATTCCTTAGTTAACCAAGGAGATCACCTCTCCAAAGGCGCCACAGAATGAGCTGCGGATGCCATTGGCTTCCACGGCACTTTGGGGCCCACACGACGCATGCGCCCCGCAAGTCGGAAATGTACAGATGTGCTTAATTGCTTTGAAGTATTTATTTTTATACTTCAGATTTTCTTTAAACTTTATTGTTACACAGTTGACAGACGCATTGATCGTTCCGGACTACAACAGTTGGTGTTAGACTTGAAACCACCGTCCATGTATTCACGCGCTATACAAACTTCCCGGTATTTTGTTGCTAAACTACCGTTCAGATATGCCTAACAAAAAATTGGACGGGGTACAAATTTTGGGAAGTGGGATTGGTGCTGTTTGCTGCTGGACATCGCGGAGAGTCCTCAATACCGTACACTGTAGCGACGTGTCTGACGACTTTGGAACATGAATTACCAGATACATTGGCCCACCCACTCCTCGTAAACCTCTCATGCTTTCTTCAAGCATATCTATGCGGTCTGTACGAGTTGGAGGGGAGCGGAGGGCGTCGGCAGAGGCCGTCATCGAAGCGGTGGAGCGGCGTGAGCTGTAGTGTCATATAATTTGGAACATCTTATGTCAAAAGTTTGCCAACTGCACTTGACGCCAAATCAAATCTCCAGACATCTCGGATACAGCGATGCAAGCGTCTGGGGCTTTTGTTGGTGCGGAGAGCAATCCGCCTGACGGGTTTTAATTCACCCTGCTGGAACTTCCCCAGGCAACAATACATGCAAGCGCAACAAAGCCCCATTTTTCGCGTTCACTAACAGTGTAGGCACTTGGTGAGATGTTACATGCCACTCAGGTGGCCAACATGCACGGAAACAGGAATGCCCGTGCCAGCAGGAAACCATGATACGGGTGACACTATTTTTTGAGCCATTCAAACGTGAATGCCATTGTAAGCGCACCGTCATGTAGATGAGCACAAGAGTTACTGTAGAAGTAGGCTGTCCATGGGCCACTCAGCCAGTCCTGTAGTGGTTTACAGAGGGCGCGAATTGACGTTGTCGTGCATCTGCAGTATGGCGCAAACGAGCTTGAATGAATGGGTGCATCGTAGTTGGGTTACAAATGTAGAAAGGTTCTGACAGCATCCCAACATTTCTTGGACTTTATACGAGGTGAAACAAACGTATCGCCACAACCTCAGTCCGAACAAGTTCCTGGTCAACAGCAAATAGTCTGGGTACCTTGGCGACAGGGGTGGGGCGTGTGAGCCTCTGAAGGGATGCTACTATTGACTCACCAAAGTGGTGGGGGGGTATATTATGGCTGAATGCATATTTACAGGATGTGAAGGGGCACTAAAAGGCTTGCTGAACTTTCCGTGTGGCTACCGGTGAGGGCCGCTAGGCTGCCGCTTCTATATGTAAAAGCATGCAACGTCGACCTGGTGCAGCTGCGTTAACTATAGTGGAGGGGCTGCGTCTCCCGCTTGTTTGACGCTTTGGGAGTAGCCATAACTGCATTGTGTAAGCCCAAATTGCAAGTGCTCTGCTGACTATATGGCACAGTTCAGCAGCTTTCATCCTTCGCTGCTCAAACACCCTCCGCACACCTCGCCGCGTTATGCTCCATTCCACGAGGCAGCTGGGCAATGACGACGACGCCCACAATGTTGTGGCACATTGTAACTTCTAAGAGAATGGCAGTCCAGTGCGTACAGCGGCCGAGGTCCGCCCTGCAAGGTGAGACAATGGGCAATTTTCGTCCCCTGTCCTTTCCAGGAGTTTTGAAATGTGCAACAGCGTGCCTCAAGCCTCCACTGCCTCCACGAAGTACGCTGCTCCATAAACAAGTGTCATCTGTACGACACAGCTCTTTCCATCGCAAGCAGTTTCTCCTGATGCTTTTGGCCAACATAAATTGTGCAGCTGCTCAACCTCCTACTGCTCCCTCCCGATAGAAAATTTTCGAACTATTCTTAATTCCCCTGATTATAACGCGGTCTTTGCTGCCTGAGCACTAAACCATCCTCCTCACTTTAGTCTGGTAACAGCCACTCTCTAAGCAGTTGAGTGTAGTGCAGCTAATGAGAAAAATGTGGTTAGCGTGCTCATAACTGGTTAAGGTGATGAAGCACATAGTTGAGGCATGCAAGGAGGAATAATACGTGGGGAGAGAATCCCAGCAGGCCCCGCGCGGGGGTCTAACACAGTTTGCATTCAACTTGCGAGCCAGTGTCAACCCCATAAAGTCCCCATTCGCAAGACACAACATGAGCTGCATAAAGCTGCAAATGGGCTTCCGAAGCTTCCTGGGAAGAAAGGCCAGACGGCACTGGCCGCCTGCAGCACTCTGCGTCCATTCATCGACGGAACGGCACATGGAGTGGGGGATAAGAGCCAGTCGTGATATTGTGTTACGGTTGCCACACAACAGCATAACACAGCTAGAATGAGAATGCGCGCGTTATCTAATCCTTCTTCTTCGACGTCTTGGAGATCTTCACGTCGCGACTCTTCGTTCCCATGCAGAGAGCGAAGCCGAGGCAAGCAGTCATCAAGCCCATGATGCACCCAATGCCGAAAAGCATCAGAAGAGGCAACGGGAACTGAATGAAAATATCTCTAAGTTGTTGGACTGCCAAGAGAAACTCGTCCCTCACCGACTCGAGCCACGTCAAAACTGGCGGAATAGGCTGAATAAAACCGGCACAAGCAGTTCGAATTTCACAGTTAAGTTCGCAGCGCAGTCACGCTATAGAGCTCCCCATTTCATATTAAAGGGATTTATAACAAAGGGAGTTGGACCTGGCAAAGACGTGGCGCACCTTTCCTGCCGTCTGCTGCCATCCACCGGTTGCAAACTTGTACATGTCGTCCACAGTGCGGTTGCCCTTGTACTGATACATTTGACCCTGTGGTGGCCACAACAAGCCAGAAGAAATATCTTACAACACATCACGAGACGCTGCACAACGCGTTCAACGGGTGCATGACTATAGCACAGGAATGTCAGTGCGCACGTGCCGACACATGGAGGGCTGCTGAATGATCGGCTCACATCTTTCAAGTACAGAAGAGTTGGGAAACCCCTGATGTTGAATCGTGATGCTGTACGCTGATTCGTGGTGGCGTCAAGATGAGCTACATTAATCTGTCCCTTGAGCTTCCTTGCCAGTTCCTCCCACGCCGGCGCCAACTTCCGGCAGTGGCCGCACCATGGTGTGTAGAACTTGACAAACCAGTCACCTGAGACGATAGAAAGCAACAGGAAACAAGATTCCTTAAACACCCAAGAGATTGGAAGTAATCGCAAACCGGAGTCCAAGCATTTGCATGTGTGCGGGTGTGGAAAGCGCTGCAGGTTCTACTCCCGCGTGCATCGATGGAGGGCGGCAAAATGTCATGGAGACGTCTAACAACATTAATAGTCTTATGGTAATGGGAAAATGCCCACTAAGTGACAAATTTCCCTATTCAACACCGAGCAAACAGTCCACCCGTGGGCAGGCTGTCGCTTCATACCCGAGGTGGAACCGGTGACGGCTTGCGTTTCTTGTTCAAAGTTCGCATCTGTAAGGACCTGTACTTCAGACTGGGAAGGTATAGCAGCAGAGGGTGGGCTGCCAGAGGAAGCAGGGGGAGCAGGTGCTGCAGGTGCTGCAGCGAGAGCAAAAGGTAGATTCGTGTTGATGCTGCTCCGTTCGTGCCAGGCGGCAGTGGCTGCCAGCAGGCACAAAACACGTAAGAAGGACCGCATTTTCAGAAATGAAAATATAGACACCGCATTTAGTAAAATGGGAATGGAGACTTACGCCAAAGACATCAAGCAATCAACGCAGTCTGCATCCTTCATTGAGCTGGGGAGTGGCGGACTTAACACAGGAGCCAACTCAGGCCCCAGTGCACTGTAACCCTTTGAGTGCTGACACTTCCTTCCTTGACTCATTATTGCAACGATATATTTTCACTGCAGTATACTTGGGAGAAAGACGAGGGCTTCTCTTGGCATCTTGCCACCACCGTGTAAACCAGTCATTCTAAACCTCCCGCCCGTGGGACTTACCCCTACTTAGCAAACGAAATTAGATTACTCCTGGGCCTCACCCTTGGGTATCCCTTATTCTAAAATGCAACAGCTATAAAATTGCGTGAACCGGACCCAACGTAGTGCATGTGTTAGTTTACAGTCGTGTCTGATGCAGGACTTGGCGTTGCAGCAGTAAACGCTTGTTGGCACCGTTTGCCGCCAGTTCATCAGTATATTCCTACTTGGGTTCAGGCTGGCTATATGATGCAGCATAGTCTGCCAGCCTTCAACGCATGTAAGAGCTCCTTTCCGATCTTGCTAAGACTCTTTGATGGGCGCACATGAACTCCTATTCGACACAGAGACGAGCATACTAGCATGAAGAGGCCTTAAAAAGCTATATGCACTGTTAGTGCATCCATAGCCTAATGCTCTGTTGTTCTTGCCTCTTGATATATTCTACACCTTGAGTTGCAACAAGAAGCGGTGTATCATATGCGGCTACCTTCTATACCAGACCTTCTCGCGTGGTCTGCTGCTCCCAGAAATTCCCAAGCCTGGCAAGGGTAGGTCAGGTGCTATTACCGAAGTTTTGTCTCAACTAGTTTGACTCCCCTGGAACTTGAGACAGTCTTTGGATAAGGTCTGAGATTCTCGTTACAGTTGTTATCACAGTAAGGCTCGGTGGGGCACGCGAGAGCAGTATACTCCATCACAAGACCAGGGTGGCGTCCTGCAGAACTCTAACACAGGGTCTGGATTTTATCCGAGGGTTATAGAGAACTGTAGTGGAGCCGGAATGCAATATAAGATGGGATATTCTTAAGTGCAACTGACCTACCCCGCCAGTATCCATGATTCTATACCGCAAGTGCCTAGAGCCGCGAGAGAAAATACTGCTTGCCAAAAATTGCGCTGCGACTCAAGGCATACAGCGTCACCGGAAGGCAGTCCTGGCAGCGTTGCTTCTCCAGCACTGTATCCATTCACATCGCCTGCAGTCTTGAATTATATGGACGACTTCACTGCAAGAGAAACAGCTGCGATGAGCCGTACGGCCTTCCGGAATTTTGAGCGCCGAATTACCCGGCTGCTGCAGCTTCCTGGTCCCTGTACTTTTCTGAGCGAGGTTAGCATTCACACATACAAGTCTCATATACTCAACAACTGGAAAGTTTTTACAGACGCGTCCTCTCGTCTCCGTTGGGAAGGTGTAAGTAAAATTTTCCTCCTTACGTATGCGTAACTGCATTGCCCCTTCTCAAGGTACGGCGAGGTGATGGAGCCAAAATCGGCGGTTGTACTTCCCTCGGATCCGCCCCGAGTTCACACTGTGCTTATCCATTTTCGCACTAAAGCTGAGAAACTAGTATCACTTCCCAACGCAGGCGACGAGAATGTGGTATCTGAAGCTATCACGAGGAGGTGGCATCTTCCATCCCAGGTGTTAGTACAGTCTGTGATGGTATGCATCGCCAATGGCAGACATAACACCATGTCGGCAAGGCTATGACCGTTAGACGCCAATACAATTTAGCGTTGGGTTACATTACTATGATCCGGGGGGTTTACATTGTGTCAGTTCACCAAGACAATCACAGTTATACAGCGGCTTCCCCACTATTGGAGGGAAACGTTCTCCCCTGGAGTGTATTTTTCAGCACGCCTAATGGCATTTCGCATCACCTGAGGAGAGCAGTAGAAGAAGTGCTGCAGGCGGAAACGCGTGGGGAGACCCGTGCGCAATGACGAGGAGCTGCAGGAAACGACGGAAACATGCACACAATCCGTCCTGATACTCCTTTCGAGACGGTGGCCTTGGAATATTCGATCCTATCATCACCCTATGCACAGCAGAAGCGGACACAGTTGAAGTAAAGGTCCTCACACTTTTTATAGCTACTATAGTGCTTCCGGTAGTGCAGGACACTACAGGATCGCACTAATTACTGACGGGGGCGTTTTTGCTGATAACAAGCAGAGCATGCGCAGTGGAAAGATTTACCACGAGGCACAGCGGTAACCTGCGCTGTTGAAATTTCCAGCCCCAAAGACCGGTGCAATACACATTAGCCTCCTCCTGGCTTAATGCATGCAACTTCTTAAGGCTTTGAGATCCTGTGTGAGCATATACTAAATCTACGTTTAGTTGCACGGCATTAGAAAATATGTTACACAAGTGAAAAGTATCCGATATGCTCACACAGGCTCTCAATGCCTTAAGAAGTTTGACTTCCCCTGCGCCCTTTTGAGAGCTGTCTCGTCCTGCTGTTATTCAATGGGGCCATCAGAGTGATAAAAGTAGTGTTCTGCTCGCAGTAGGTGCAGTTTCTGTCGTGTCCATGCTCCACCATCCCCATTATGGGGAAAAGAACGGCATGTGGCAGTGGGGCAACGACAGTGGACTTCACACTGTCTATTCGCAGGTGGTGCATCTACATCTACTCACATGAAAGTTGCCTACCACGGGCTGTGCAGCAAAAGATTTGTACTTGCACGTGAGTTTGCCTTGCAGCTCTTCGTGCGGCAATACTGCGTTGCGCCATTCCCCGCCGCCGTATCCCCCAGCCCCAGCCCCCCAGCCCTACCCGCTCGATCTGCAATGCCCACGACGCCTACAGACTTGAAGAGGCCATATGCTTTTGGCGAACTAGTGTTTTAAAGCACACGTCGACAGTCTGTCCTTCAAGATGGTCTTCTGATGAGCGCAGAGAATCGCGTAAAGAATCTCATTACACTTGGTGGCCTTGGGCTGCTCGAGAAGCCCTGGCCTGATATCTGTAAGACCTCACATTGATACAACTGGTGCGACTAGGCACCAGTATCGAATCACAAAAATATGACTTTGCTCCATGCTCCACAACTGTAGCCAACTGCTTGCTACCCACTTGACCCTTCACCAGATCCCCCCAGCTATGAATTATAGATACCACCTTCTTAAGCAGAACAAGCAAATGGGCTGATGCTACTCTGGTGAGTCACACAAAAGAGTTGCCACATGATAATTGTGTTATCCAGCTTTATGTGTCCCATTTCCGTGCTATTCTCCCTCAAAAGAGTTCATAGAGTGCGTCGCCGCGCCTCATAGTGTCTAATATTCAGGACATTTCACCACGCATTTCTGTTCAATGTTGTGAGCTTCGCCTCACCACTTTACCTGAAACACAAAAATAATGGATTAGCTTCATGCTTCGAAACTTTTGTATACTGTCTGCATATCGTGTGCTGCTGGCACTGCAGTGGTCCCCCTCTGGCACCGGTGCCCTATTGGGGGCTGTGGTGGGGATCGTTGTCTGTATAAACAACAAGCTTCCTTGAATTATTTGAGGTGGCTTGCATTTAAACGTATATTATTATTTTTTCCACTCGAAAAGAGGCGAAAGAGGGGAGTGGCCGGCAGCAGATGCGTCGTGTGCAGACCGGGCCACACAACCGAGCCGCAGGGCTGGTTTGTCGAGTGCTTCGCTGTTGAGTTGGAATCTAGATTTCCTTTTGTTGGTATTGTTGTTGAAAGGTGCATAAATATACAACTTTAAACCCTGTCAAGCTGAAGCAGGTCTCTTCTTCTTAGGGCTAGCTGGTGCTCTGCACAGCTGCATCGAAGTGCCAGTGTTGCCTCACGGGTTGCAGCAGAGTCAAATGAGTCCCGGTTACCCGCCGCTGGTATTTTATAGGTCTTTAGCAGGTTTATAGGCTCAGTTGAACACTTAAAGAAGGTATTGTTTGCTTCCCCAACGGCGCGTTTCTCCCGTCGCAGACGCGGGTTGCTCCTGCTCAGCTGTGGGCCGGTTCTCTTCGCTCGGTGCCCCTCTCAAAGCCCCAGTTTTTTTCACAATCTTCCGTGCATGCGTCCTGTGGTTGTTTCCAACAGTTGACCAAGGGCGTTTTCTGTGTGTGTATCTCCTCTTCGTGAGCCCCCACGGCACGACGGGGGCGAGAAGTTCCCTTCACTCTCATTGCTTCCGCCATTCTTCGCATACAAGGGATTCTACGAGTGGTCTCTGTGGGGCCCCACAACTGTTAGCAACTAATTATCTGGAATCAGACGATGATGTACGAAAAGCCGCCTGCGGAGCAAACCTCACCGTGCTGCGGAGGCCAGGATGGTGTTTCGCCGACAACCGTGCAGCAGCAGCATTACGGGAATGTGCTCACGCTGGATCCAATCCCAACTGCTGCTGGGGGGCCCTGGATTACGGAGCAGGTGGTGGAGGTGCGGGTGCCTACGGTCGAGCAGCGGGTGCGAGAGGTCCCTCAAGTAGCTGTTAGAGAGAAAGTTGTTGAACAGAAGCAACACATTTTTCAAGAAAAAATTAAGTTTGTCCCCAAGTATGAAACGGTAGAACGAGTACATCATGTTCCCAAGCCAATCACCAAAGAAGTTATCACAACTGTTCCTCAAGTGCAGGTCGTCGAACGCACAGTAGAGGTACCTACCACCATCTACCAGGTAAACCCTAAACCCTAAGGCCTGAGCACGTAGTTGAGTTTCCATCTCATATATATGCATGTATGAGTGTATATATGCATGTATGAGTGTATATATGCATGTATGCATATACAGCGTATATTTTATGCATATTAGTGTTTTGTGCTTACAGGAGGTGGTGGTGCCAGTTCCAAAGCCGGTGGTGGAGGAGCGGATTCGGGAGGTGCGCCGTCCGGTGTATGTGGAAGAAGTGGTGGAGGTGCCGAGGGTAGTGCAGCAGCAGACATGGGGGGACCGACCCCCTCTGAGGTTGGTGCGCTCCTCCACTGTCACATCAAAGGGTGGTATGGGGCCCCACATCATAAAAGGCGGCGCCAAACCTACGGGGCCGATAGCTCGCCAGCTCTCATGCCCTGTCGCGCCCGCTTCCCCTGGGGGTTCTGGTGGCGGTCTCCTCTCTGCTTGTTGCAGCAAGACAAGCCCTGAGCCAGAGGCGAAGCTGCTGTTTCATACCAAACCCAGCAGCACCCTGCACACTTCGTATCCCATGCCGATACGGTGGAGCACCACTCCGATACAGCAGCAGCAACAGCAGCAAGGTTTTGTCATCGAAGGTGAGGAGGCCGCTGCGGACGCAGCGGGTTGCTGTTCAATGTTGACCCCGCGCAGACGCGCTGCCACAAATCGGGAGTATATATACAGCACAGGAGCGGGAGGAAGCGCAGACAAATATCGCCTCCGAGTTGCAACTGTCTCCCCCAAAAGAAGGAGCAGACGCCCTTTCTGTTGTACGGACACCTCCAGAGCTCTCTCCGTCCCCGCCCCAACCACAAGAGTCAGTCCCCACAAAAAGTGCAAACGCATTGTCACAACGCAGAACCCAACGACAATACGACTTCTAGGGTGTAGGGCATAGGGTTTAGGGTTTAGGGTTTAGGGATTAGTTGCGGTGGTGCGGTGCTGCAGACTGTTCGCATCGTCCCTCCCTACACGCCTTCCAGCAGCCCGCGGACCTTTAAAACTGTATCCGCCTCGCGCCAGCTTCAGGAGCAGCAGAAACTGGAGGAGGAGCAGCGGCGGCTTAAGCAGGAGCAGCAGAAGTGGGAGGAGGAGCGGCAGCAGCAACAGCAGCAGCAGCAGCCGCCAGTTGTGGCATCTCCGGATCCGTGGATTCGGACGAAGTTTGGAGATATGCCATTTTCTGTCTTTGAGAAACTCAACAATGAGGACTCGTTGAGCCCACGCCCCGGTGGTGCTGCTGGGTTTGGTGCTGGTTACAGCTTTGAGCAGCAGCAACAAATGTACTTGGAGATGCAAAGGCAGCAACAGGAAGCGGCGATTGCAGAACAACGAAGACGTATGCAAGAGGAAGAGGAGAGGCGTCTAGAGCTGCTGCGACTACAAGCTGAACGCGAACAACAGCGCATGCTGGAGTTGCAGCAGCAGCAGCTGCAGCAGCAAGAAGAAGCCCGACGCCTATATGAGCAGCAGGAACGACAGCGGCTGCTGGAATTGCAGCGTCTCGAGGAGCAGCGGCGGGAGGCGGAACAACGCAGGCAGCAGGAGTTGCAGGAACTGCAAGAGCAGCTGCAGCAGCAGCTTCAGCAACAGCTGCAGCTGCAGCGGGAGCAACAAGAGGCGGAGATGCAGGCGCGGCTAGAGGAGGAGCGGCGCAGAAGGGAGGAGGAAAGGCAGGCGCTAATAAGGGAACTGCAGGAAAAGAGGGAACACGAGGAGCGGCTGCAGCGGCAACAGCAGCAGAAACAGTTGGAGGAGCTGATGCAGATACAAGAGCGACAGAGACGAGAACAAGTCGAGAGACAGCAGCGGTTCCTACAGGAACAGGAAGAAGCACTAGCCAGTCTGCTGCAACAACAGCAGCAGCAGCAGAAGCAGCTGCAACAGGAGCTGGTATCCCACCACGAAACGCTGCGGCAGCAGCAGGAGCTGCTGCGAGTGCAGCAGGAAGAAGCTCTTAAGCAGCTGCAGCAAGACCACCTGCGGCAACAGCAGCGCTTTGCTGCCGAGGCCCAGAGAAAAGCTGAGGTGTTGTGCAGCCAGGACGCCCCTCCAGAGGAGTATACCTGGGGTCTGCCTGCTGAGGTGAGAGGGAAGTTCGCGGTGTACATACACCACGCCGCTGTAACACTTGTCGAACTCAAAGGCACGGAGTTGATTAGTTGATCTCTGCTTTATTAGGCTCGTTGATCTGTTTTCAGTGCGGACAGCGGGCCACTTCGCTAACGGGTACCCGCCGGAGCAGCAGTTGCAGCTGCAGGCTGAGTTCATGTTTGCAAATTTTGTGCGTTGTTATCGTTTGTGTGTCTCTGTCTGTCTGCCTTGGGTGTCATCGCTGCCTGCGGAGTGTATGCGCTCCTTTATGATTCCTTGTTTGTTTCTGCTTTTACTTGTTTGTGGGGCAGCAATCGGGTACGCCAGAGCCGTTGATTGAGACAAGATTTGGTCTCATGCCCTACTCTGAGTTTATCGCTTATAACCAGGCAGATGCCCTCAAGACTGGCAACCAGTGAGCCATCCCGGTGCAGGTAGCAGCAAGCATCCGTAGGGGACCAGCAGCGGGACGTTTTTCTCTAACGGCGTCTCATCTCGATTGACGGATATCAGGGTTTAGGGTTAAGGGTTTAGGGTTAGTTATGGGTTAGCTATGGGTTAGTTATGGCTAGCTGGCTGTGGCTGTGCTTCGTTGCATTTAGCTGTGGCAGACAACGGCTAGCCGACTGGTTGGCTGCCTTTACGCTTGTTGTGTTATTGGCTTAAGTGCAGGGTGCTGCATGCAAACGGTTTGTGCTGCAGGGCTACCTGCATACCCATGATGGAGACGAGCACCCACTCGGGGACGAGTCCTCGAGGCAGCGTACGGGTGTGGGAGACGGAAACAGGTGCTCCAGTGTCTCCTACCGCTGCAGTGCCTCCTCCTACTTACGCGCCTCCCCCCACAACATATACAGTGAACTCATACCCGCCGCTGCTGCCTGTGCAGCAGTACCTGTATCCAGCTGTTTCTCCAACGGCGGCGTACTGGGCGCCGGAGACACCACCACCTAGCCCTTGTTTCTTCGCCACAGGAGGAGGAGGAGCAGGAGGTGCAGGAGGAGACGCAGACGCTCTCAAGGCAGAGGCTCAGCGCATCAGCAAAGATGCATTTGCTGTGGGGACTCAGGTGTATGGAGGGGTTAAGAGTGCTGTTGCATCAGAGACAACACAGGGCCTCTTCCGCTCTGTGGGAGATATGGTGGCTGGGGCCTACGAGAAGCTGCGAGGAGCAGCTATGTAGCTAGCTAGATAGCTGGCTGCCTGGCTAGTTAGCGTAAGGCAAACGGAAGAAGGGCAGATAGACACACGGGTGCAGCAGTATTGCTTTCTGCCGCTGTCCCCTATGAACTGAACGGCACCAACTGCCTCCACCCCGTCTTCAAGAGAGCCACACACCAGCTGACAACGCGACGAAGCAGATATGGGAGAGGAGACAGAGGAAGAAATAGAAGAGACAACGGGGAGGGGGACTTGCAGGCCCACAATATGCTCTCGACGTTTCAAGTAGACACACAGCTGGCGAGTGCCTGCTGCGGCTGCTGCTAGTGTGAAAGCTGGCCTCGCCGTGCCTTAATGCAGACTGCATACCATATCCACGGCTTCCAGTCGGTGTACGGAAGACGCCTCGTCTTTTGGGGAATGGTGTTTGCTGTCCCTTTCAAGAACATCATGAGAGTCGTTCTGTCTGCCACTTATCTTTGTCCCTCGTGCGCTAAAGGTGCAGAGTGGTGACTCCATCTCTTCCTTTCCCCAGCGCCCTAATCATAGACCTTAAGCCCCCACCACCGAACTCGAAGCCCGTTGTTTGCATTCATTGTTTCTCCCCAGAGCTGAGTAGGCCGAAGTGTTAGTTATTGTGTTTATTCTATACATTATTAGTGTGCCCCACACGTTAGAGGGAGTCGAGGGACCACTCGCGCTGCAGGCAGCAGCTGCAGCAGCTGCAGCAGCTGTTCTTCTGCTGTGGTACATACCAAAGATCGAGGTCTGTTTTATTGAATTTCTCCCTGGGCAGTGACTGACACACGCCGATATAGGCAGTAACGTGTAGGGCGAGTTTCTTTTGCCTCCAGTAAGCCAGGCCATATACAGTACAGCTAACCCTAGGCTGTTTGCTATAAACCTCAAGATCTAGACTTTTAAGCCCTAAGCTGCATGCTGGAGAGCCCGAGCTGTATGTGCTCTACGCGGAGCTGTGAGTCCTATACCATAAGATATACATACACCTTACTGATGCTCACTGCCCCTTAACAGGGCCAACACGAGGCACTTCTCCGGCTGTTTAATGCTCTTCGTTGATATTAAAATACTATAGCATGTCGTTTACTGGGTTTCGTTGATGTCGATAACCAGACAATAAGGCCTTCTCCGTCTTCTGCCAGGACTGTATAGAACCCCAAGGCCTGTTTGTAGGTTTAGCCGACAGTTTCTGGTTATTAACAAATGAAGTAATCTAATAAATTCAATTCGCTGTAGAAGAATTAAAGCAGCTAGCCGATCTCACGGGTATATCCCGTTTACCTCTTGCTGTTACTCCAGCGGCAGAGGCAGCGAAGCAGAACCCATCCCTAAAAGTAGGTAAAGTAAGCTGAGAGAAAAGAAGACTGGCTTGAATATCATACACAACTAGCAGAAGCTGTTGACCCATTAGTGCACTCGGCAGTACCCTGGGGCCCCCTTGAGAGCGTGGGGCCCCCCCATGAAAGCCCTGGGGTCACTGAAAATGGGTAGAAGCAAGGGACTCCCGAGTTCTATCCAAGAGCAAGGGGCCCCCAAATGGAGAAGTTTTGTGTTTTAGGGCACGAAAGCATCCGATGGCTGCAGTTGCTGCGTGTGTGCTGCGGAGCAGGGGGGCCCCCCTGAGTCTCGACGCAGGAACTGCTGCTGCAGCACATGGAACGAGCCCCCTTCTAAGGCTAACTCTGCGTTCGTCTGCAGCAAGGAACGCAAAGGAACGCTTTGCTGCTTGTTGCAGTTGCTGCAGGACCAATATCAGCAGTAGCAGCAGCAGCATGAACAGCAGTAGCGACAGCCACAGCAACACGACAAGCGGTAGCAGCAGCAGCAGGATCAGCTGCGGCTCAAGCCTTTCTTCAGCTCTGCTGAGGCCCCATATTTTGTGTGTGGAGAGGTATCGAAGGCCCCACGTGTCTGTTGCTCCCTTAGGCCCCCCCGTGTTGTCTGTGCGCCTCTTACAGAATTGCGCCGTAGACGTCCCCTGGGTTTCTGATGGGGGGGGGCCCGCGCCACGGGGCCCCCCCACTGTGCATGCTGCTGTGCCTACAGTGGAGTTGTGTTACCGTCTTTGTGATGAAGGCAAAGTAGGAGAACTTGCTGCAAATATCCTCAGCCGTATTCTCGATTCCTTGAGGGGCCCCAAGGGGCCCATCTGGCCTCAAAAGAAAACAAACGGAAACCTTGGTGATCATGAAGACCCGTTTCAGCCAACGTACTCTAGACCCTAAACCCTAAACCCTAGTCCCTCCGCGGTAGTGAAGTTCAAACTGCGCAGCCTACCGTGTGAATCGCAAGCGCACCCTTCTTGCAGTAATGTAAACCCTAAACCTTCCTTCTTGCCACTCAAACCCTATGCCGTACCAACACATTCTTGACCGGTAAACCCTTTTCCCTGTGTCTTAAACCCTAAATTGAATCTGTGAATTACCTATTGTAAATGGTGCATGCTTTCCATGTTTTCGGCATTCATCTCCAGCAAAGGTTAGGGTTTAGGGTTTAGTGTTTAGGGTTTACGATTTTTTTTTACGTGGATACAGGCGATGGGGAACGTTGAAGGCAGAACTGCATGCTGCATTACAATTGCTGTTCAATGGAGATCGTTCCTTGCCCAAGGCCCTTGCAGAGATGCGAATCGACCTCCCAGGGGCCCCCTTGGGGGCTCCCTTTGTAGACCCCCATGGTCCCCCTGAGTCGGGCCTTGCTTTCCATGGGGGCCCCCGGCATCTAGCCGGGGGGCCCCTAGAAGAAGGACGAGACGGGGGCCCCGTAAGGGTTTGCCGGTACCCTGAACTCATCTTTGGGGTTTGCAACCCTAGCTGGACACCGTCTGCTTCTACTCGCAACAGAGCTGTTGCTATTAAGGCTTTTTTATCTGTTGTTGAGGAGTAGGTCCCACACTCCCTGCAGCAGTAGCAGCAGCAGCAATAACAGCAGCAGCAGCAGCAGCAGCAGAGCCATACCGTTCAGGGCCCCAGAACAAAGCTATGAACAAAACAACAAACACGTAGTTCATGTTGTGTCCTTCCTCATGTATTGCAAGAAGCATGGAAGGGGCCTCTGGCGCCCCTATGATGTCTCTTTAGGGACACGAGGGGCCCCTAAAGGGGGCCCCCTGTAGAGGAATTGTGCCCCTTGTTGCTGTTGTTTAATGGAGTGTCTGGAGGTATTGGTTGTTGTATAAGACAGAGTAGACGAAGAAAAGAGACTTTATTTGTGTGTCTTTGTGTGTCTCCTTTGTATCTATCTGTAAGTGTCTCCTTTTCCTCTGTCTCCTTCTGTCTTATCCCCTAAGTGTCTCCTTTTTCTGTGTCTCCTTTTGTCTTATCCCCTTTAGTGCCTCCTTTTTCTCTGTCTCTTTCTGTCTTGTCTCTATAAGTGTCTCCTTTTTCTCTGTCTCCTTCTGTCTTGTCCCTGTAGGCATTTTGCTCTTATGCCGCGTAGTAGTGCAGCAGTAAACTTGAATGTGTTGCTGGAGGTGGTGGGGAGTACGTGCTTCCTTGAGTTGTTGCCTCTGCTGCTGCCTACAAAGCAGCAGGAGCAGGAGCAGCAGCAGCAGCAGCAGAAAGAGGAGGAGGAAGAGGGGCCTGATGGGCGTCAACGCTTCCTGCTGCTGCAGCAACTCTCTTACCGTCTAAGTCCCTCTTCCTTAGAGGCCCTCCTTAGGTGTCTCTTGGAGACACAAGGGTCTCCTCTCTTTGATGCCCCGCGCATCTTTGGTGCCTGTTGGGCAGCAGAGAACAAACACTTAGTAAGAAGGGAAAAGGGAACTGCAGCAGCAGCTGCTGCAGTAATACAACAGCAGCAGCAGCACCTGCTGCTGATGTTGTATCACTCAGTAAAAAGGGCATCTAACAATATCTAACACTGCAGCAGCTGCTGCAGTAGATACAACAACAGCAGCAGCAGCAGCAGCAGCAAAGTGTCCCTTCAGTGTCTCTATGTGTCTCTCTAGTGTCCCTAAGTTTTGTTTGGAGACACGGGGGACACAAAGGAGACACTTAAATAATAAAGGGGACAGTTGGCGTATATATATGTGGAGCGTATGGGTGTTGTGCTGCTGCTGCTGCTGCTGCTGTTGCAGGGAGAACTCGAGGGTTTAGCTGATGCAATAGAGGCAATAAATACACCATTAAGGGGGACATCTGTCTCCTGGAGGTTTCTATTGGAGGTAGCGCAGCAGAGGCAGAGCGAATCTTTCCTTATTCATATATTCAGGTGTATAGGCAGCTGTTGCTGCTTGCTGCAGCAAGCAGCAGCAGAAGTACTTTGCGAGAAGGATCCCTTAACTGGTAGGGGTGCAGCAAACAGCAATTCTTTTATTTGTCTTGTTATCTTCTTAGTACTTCATTATATTATATTATTATTTATTTATTTATTTGTTTATTTTATTATATATACAATATATATATTTTCTATAGCTACACAAGGGTATAAAGGGTTTATTTTGTTTGCTTATTTGTATCTCTTTTCTTCCCTTATTTACTTCCTCATCTGCTTTTGGTTTTTTGTCTATTCTCCTTATAGGGAGGTTTCCCTCCCTATAAGAACTATATAGACCCCTGCTGTCTCTTGTTGGGCCAAACACCTCTAAACCCTAAACCCTAAACCCTAAACCCTAAGTTCTAAAACGAACCCCTTACAGCCAGGCTCCGTACTGTCTGTACACTTTAGATTATGGTTGCATGCGTGCATGCATGCATGCATGCACACATGCATGCAGGCTGCCAGGTGTCTGTTCTACTGTCCTCAGGTCTGCCGCGAGACTCTTGGAGCTTTCTTATGAGCCGCCAAGGCTTGCTCGTACCCAAAGAAGGGGCCCCCTCTGGGGGCCCCGTAGCCTTGTACCCTCAGCTGTCAATACAGGAGAACACGGAGGACCTGACGGATTCGAGTTCTACAGAGACAGTCACCAGCAGCGGCAGCAGCAGGACTGGCAGCAGCAGCAACATTTGCAGCAGTAGCAGCAGCAGTAGCACTGGCAGCAGCAGCACTGACATCAACAACAGCAGCAGTAGCAGTTGCAGCAGGAGTTGGCTGCGTGCTCCTTCTTTACACTTCATAGGGACAGCAAAAGAGGTTGGGGAGGTCTTTGAGGTCCTTAGGAGACAGCAGCAGCAGCAAAGCCGTTTGCTGCAGACACAGCAAGACATGCAATCTATCTATGCAATAAATAACCAACTGAAAGAAGAAGACACACCAGGGGCCCCTCCTATCTCGTATTTCCTTGCTAGGCACCGTAGATTGACGTTACGGGGACAGGAGCAGCAAACACACCCACCGCAGGGGGAGGCCCCTGAAGGGGCCCCTGCGAGTCCCCGTGAGGGGCAACAGTCTGAGGGGCCCCCGCATTGGGAAACCCCTAAAGGGCACTCTGCGAGGCCCCCAGAGGGGCCCCCTGATGGGTCTCAGCAGGATTGCTATGAGGAGACGGTGTCTTCTTCTTCTCTGTCTCCTAATGAGTTTTCATTTCCTTTAGAGATAGGGGAGGAAGGAGCAGCAGGTCTGCTGCCCTTTGCTGTAGGGTTACGAGTAGTGGGGCCCCCTGGTAGTCGTGCATCCTTATTGTGTCTCTCTTGGGGGGAGGAGACAGTTATAATTGATTTGCTGCAGAGACAGGAGGTTTATGCTGCTGCTGTTGAGCTGCTGCTGCAGTGGCTGCTGCCTAACCCTCTTGTCCTTAAGGTCTTATTCGATGCAAGAGAGACAATAGAGAAAATAGCTGTGGGGCCCCTCCCTCTAAAGGAGCCCCTTAAGCCCCTTGTACATTGTATAGACTTGCGGTAAGGAGGCCCCCCTTTATTTGCTTCTTTTTTATTCCTCTGGTCTCCTTTTTTTACCTGTCTCCTTTTTCTCTATTTTGCTTTAGGCTCTATTTTGTCTCCTCTTTGTCTCCTCCTGCCGCCTGTCGTCTGGTGTGCCTCCCTGCGCTGGTGGGGACTTTATTGTCTCTCCCTTATTGTCTCTTTTTGTCTCTTTTCTGTGTTCTTTGTGGGGCCCCCTAGACAACCAAGAGTCTACAGGCACATGGAGGCCCTCCCGCCCTTGCCTGAGGCGGTGCAGCGGGAGGCCCTGCTTACAGATGCTTTAACGTTCGGGAGCGAGAGACTCTTTAGGGGGATCCTCATGCAGCAGCAGCAGCAACAGCAGCAGCAGCAGCAGCATGGGCAACAAGCAGAGGATGAGAGAGAGATGCAGACACAGCTCCTTTCAATTGGTATGCATCTTTGCGCGCGGTGCATCTCCTCAGCTTGTCTCAACTAACTCCTAAACCCTAAACCCTAAACACTAAAGCAGCAAACCCTAAACGTTGGCGACTAGCGGAGGCACATATATTCAACTGTGGGTTTTATGGTTAAGGGTTTAGGGCTTAGGATGTGCTGTTGCTGTGCTCCCAACAACAGGCACCCGTCGAACCCTTAACGAGCTGCGCAGGGCTGTTCTTGGATGGGGGCCCCCAGGGGCCCCCCAAGACAGGCGCAGCAGCAGACGCTTCAATAGGAGGCCCCTAGACCCTGAGGTACTGCAGGAGGTTGCAGATGAGGGTTTCTCTCTGCTGCTAATAGAAAGAAGACTACGGCAACACCAACTCCTCCCTAAGAGTATATTGGGGGGATCTGGCGTGCATGCGCTCCTCTTCGGTAAACCCTAGACCCTAAACCCTCGGCTCCAAACCGACCTTAAACCCTAAACCCTAACCAAACCCCTTATACACGATCCCTTGCACTCTATAGCCCCGTTCCATAGGCTGGCACTCGCTGCCTATTTAGCTATCAGGATTTAGGGTTTAGGGTTTAGGGTTTGTTTGTGCGCAGATGAGAGAGCGCCACATAACGTGTGGCGAGTGGACAGGGAGAAGTCTGCGGCTCAGTTACGTAAGAACCTGGAGACAGTATTTAATTCCTAAACCCTAAACCCTAAACCCCCACCGCCGGGGTAGTGGTAACGCAGTGCCTCACGGCAGTGTTCACCTCTTTGCCGTCATTTTTTAACAAATTATTATTTTTTAATTAATAAATAAAATAAAAATAAAATTACTATTTATAATTCTTAATTACACCAAAGTGTAAAAAAGTAGGAGGCACTGGGGGCCCCCTACGCCTTGCTCGTATAAACAAAAGCATCTACATTTATTAACAAAACAACTAGCCATTGGTGCTCTCCTCCTCAAGGGGCCCCTCAGGACCCCTCAAGGGAGCCAATGGCGGCGCTGCAAAGGGGGCCCCCCATACCAGCGGAACGAATTCGCATGGGGATCCCCAAAGGTTTCTTCATGGGGCCCCCCTGGGTTTGGGTAAGGGGGCCCCTTTGGGTTTGTGCCAGCGGGAACGCTAGAGTTAGATTCAGGGGGCCCCATCTGGTTATTCAGGGCCCCCCCTAGGGTTTGAGTCGGGGTGCTGTGCCCCCTAGGCTCTAATTAGCAGGGCCCCTAAAGTGGGACAGCACGAGGGCCCCCCCAGGATGCATATATATATAATATATATATATATATATATATAT
>NW_013566562.1:0-24403 GCF_000499605.1 Eimeria maxima | reverse complement strand
TACTGCCAACCCTAAGGCCTAATTGACAAAGAAACAGACTCAACTCTTGCTGGGGAGTTAAGCGTTCCGACCACTGCGAAACTGCAGACCCATCATATGGGGAGAGCTGCTCTTCGCGTATTACTACAGTGTTTAGTGTCATTAGGGTTTTAGGTTTTGCAGCCCGGTCTGAAGTCTCCGTCGTTGTCTGCGTATGCTTCTAGTTAAATGCCCTAGCTGACTGCCTCTTTGTCTCTGGACTGGCTAGCTGGGCCTAGCTAGCTACTATCTAGCTAGTGTAGTGTTTTAGTTAGACGGTCACAACATGGTGGCTGCCTGCCACAGTAGGCAAACCGCCAAGCGAAAGGGCGAGGCTACTTGCCTCGGTAGCCAGCTGGACATACAGCTAGCTAGCTAGTTAGCTAGCCAACCTGTTACCAAGCCAGTTACCTATGTACCTAACTGGTCATGGAGCCAGCTAGAGCCCATCCACCTGGCAAGTCAGCCTGTGTGCTTGCTAGCTAGCTGGCTGTCTAGCTAGGTACATAGCTAGCTAGCGCTAGATGGCTGGCTAGGTAGCCAGCTAGCTATGTATCTACCTAGATAGCTAGCTATTCAACCTTTAGAATGTTGTTTTCATTGCCCCCAGCATCTCGCGCTGTTGGCGAGCCGTAGCAGCAAACCCACTCGCCATCAACCACGAGCTTATAGGTGTACCTGCAAGCCCACTCAAACCCTAAACCGTAGACCCTAATCCCTATATCCTAAACCACAAGCTTCAGGAATTCTACCCAGGAAAAAGAGTCGACAGATCGCCAATGTTTAGCCGCAGCGGCAACAACACACGAAAACCTAGAAACCAAAACCTTAAACCCCAAACCCTAAACGCCAAACCCAGGATCCAAAACCACATGACGTACTCTCCAGGAGGCAGCGCAAGGGAGATAGAAAAGGCCTGGACAGCATTATCCCAAGCCAGAGGCCGCCGTACACGCCAGTCGTCGAAACTCCCTGCGGACAAACCCTATACCGTAAACCCTAAGCCCTAAGCGTAAAGCCTAATACATATGCTAACTTGGATGGTGTGAACGGAGTGTTGCTTTATTATTCCAACAGAAGTGCCGCGCTCTCTACTCGGTGCTCATTGTTGTAGGAGGAGCCTTTAGGGTTTACCAGCAACGGCGACGGATCGTGGTCTGGGTTTGCCCTGAGGAGGTATGTAGCGAATAACACTTGGCAGAAGCTTTTTAGATCTGCTAGGGTGGCTAGTTGCCTTATCCGTGGTGGTTCTGCTGCTGCTGCTGCTGCTGCTGCGGGTAGTAGAGGGCTCTTCCCCACTGCTGCTGCTGCTGCTGTCGCTGCTGCTGCTGCTGCTGCTACTGCTGGTGTATATTCGCAGCCTTGTCTTTGTGCGGCTTTTGCTCGCTACGGAGGTCGGCACTGCCCAAAATGCTGCTGCTGCTTCGGCCTGCTGCTGCAGCAGCACGCCCTGCTGCTCCTGCTGCTGCTGCTGCTGCTGCTGCTCCTGCCCCCAGCTGCTGCCAGCAGGATTAGGGACACCAGTCGCTGCTGCAGCAAGTTGTTCCTTCCTCTTCCTCCAGGCCCCCTCAGACCACTTTGGGAGAGACTCATAGATTTGCTGCACCTGCACAGTCATCGGGTCTCCACAAAACACCTAGCTAACTAGCTAGCTTGCAAACTAGCTTCCTAGCTACCTAATTAGCTCAGTCACCTACTGTGACTAGCTAGCCAGCAAGCTAGGTATTTGGCTATCCAGTAAGCTAGCTGTGTTCTTTCTGGCTAACCAGATAACTAGGTATGTGGCTAGCTAGCCATCGGTGTTTACCTTGTTTTCGTTAATGGGTATTTTATTTCTAAGACGGGCGAATTCACATAGCCAAGCCCAACTGCTGCACTCGCAGCTAACCACAGATCGGCGAGCCAGCCCCCGCAGCATCGTGTACTTCTCCTTGTCGCTGCACAAACCACAAAGCGCAACGCCCCAAACTCAGGCAGGCAGCCACGACACCGAAGCGCTTTGGCCACCGGTGCGACGAATGGGGAGCTTCAAACCCTTCTGGAACGACTGTGCGGGAATGTGGGTATGAGGGAAAGTGGGTTAGCATTTAGGGCTTAGGGTTTGCGGACTCAAATACTCTAATGGCTCTCTCCATGGCGTAAAGCAAATCCCCTGAAGTGTAATTCATAAAAGAAAACCCATTGCCCGTGCCGGCAGACGGGACAAACTCAACCACCGTGTCCTTCAACCCGCCAGTGTGGAAGGCTGCACACAAACATTAAACCCTAAAACCTAAGAGCAGGATGTGCAAACAATGACTTTCAACGCAGTATCAGGGTTTGATGGAGACCGTGTGCGATTCGCTCCTAAAAGGACTTGCAGAACCATCCTGATGGTTTTGGGGTTGCAGCATAGGCTAGAAGGTGTACCGATGACAGGAGTGCCAGAAATAAAGAACTCGTGCTGAACTATTCCTCCAGGCTCGAATGCAGAAGGCATTAAACCAAAATCCGCCCCATAGTTCACGTGCGCCCCTGAACCGCAAAGCCCTACACCCTAAACCCTAAATCCTTAATGCCCAAGCCCTAAATCCTAAAAATAAAGAGAAATAACTGCATTTACGCGAGGCCAACCCGAGAAAAAATAGATATTTGCAGGCGGAGTTGCGAGTTCCTGTTTGAGGTTTTGGGATTTAGGGTTTTTTGGTTTATGTTTTAGGCTCACCCTTTGTGAAGAACTCGTTAGGGTCTGCCCAAAAGCTCTGCGGGTATTTCCACCGCAGCTCCATCATCTTTGTAGCGCATCTGCAGGCGACAAGCCGTAAACCCTAAGCCCCAAACACTAACCCCTCTTTTTTAGTTTCCAAACCCCTCTTCCTAAGACAACCCTTCCAGTCCAATTCCATTAATCTTAAGTCCCAACCCATCATCCCACAAAGCCGTAAACCCTAAGCCCTAACCTGGCGGCGTATCCATCCTTCCAATTGGCCATGCCTCCTAGCAGCAGCTGCACGCGTCCCCTGTGTTTTGTGATTAGGGTTTCTGCTGCCTCCAGAATAAGATGCACGCCTATATATACAGCAGCCACGGCAGCAAGGACGAGAAGGTGCAGCGGCAGCAGTAGCCGCAGCAGCAACAGATACGAAAATAGGCAGCGGAGGGAGCAGCATCGGCTGTCCAAGCAGCAGTTGCGGCAGCCGGTTTTCCGTGTTCAATGGAGCGTCCATCGGACACCGCAACTATAGCAACAGCAACAGCAACAACTGCAGCAGCAGCAGTAATACCTTTCTGTTCTGTGATTCTGCCTATAAAGGCAAAGATAGGAATTGCATCATCTGGCTTCTGCATGCCAAAGTATTCTTGCTGCAGTGCGGCTTTCGCCTCGTAATGGTCTTTAAACCCTAGTGCAGCGATGGCGTCTAACCGCCGCTGCACCCAAACACCAAAACCTAAACCCTATGCCCTAATCCCTTTTCTTGGTGCGTTGCTGCTGTGTGCGCGGAACGGGGCGGGAAGGCTTCGGATGTGTGTACGTGCGGGCAGCAGCTAGTTCTTGCATGTATTCGAGTTCAGGGTTTTAGGGTTTGGACCTGGATAGGAATGCCGTTAGGGACAGCAAAAGGACTCGAGTGTCTCCTCAGCAGAGGAGCTAAAGGAGAATTCTGACCACCGCCGTCTCCTTCTTGCAGCAACTCAGCGCGGTAAGAAGGAGACACTGTCCCCCATGAGTCACACTGCAGCAACACGCATCTGCAGCAAAACCCCACACAAACCGCAAACCATAAACCCTAAAGCCGCAAGCAAGGGCAAAGTTGGTGCCAGCTCGCCGCTAGCCGTGCACAACTTGAGGAGATGAAAACAGCACACAACGAATACACACACTTGCTAACCCTAGAAACCCTAAGCCCTAAACCCTAAAATGGACCTTGAAGGATTGACGACGTGGTTGTGCCATAGAGGGTCAACCAGCAGCTCCGTAGGGAGTTGATGCAGCCAATAAGCATCTTCCCGCTTGTTCATGTAAATGCGACCTGTACGAAAACCATAAGCCCTAAACCGTAGACACTCAGTCACTGCAGCCGCTCCTATGTCGATGCTCTTTAGGCTGCACAACCCCAGCACTCATTGCAGCCCTGCATCTACCAGTTAGCCAGCTGCATACCTTCGTAGTTAGGGTCTAGATTATGGATGATGTGGAAGAAAGTGCAGTTGTCAAAGATTGAACCAAAAAATCCATTTTTTGCATAGGCTGGAATTAAAGAAGTAGGCCAGTCATTTGTTACTATCAGCTGCAAGCAAAAACCCTAAACCCCAAACCCTAAATGCTTAGACCCGTAAGCTTGAACCTCTATGCGTGTGCGCACACATGGTCCCTCAATACAACGACCCACTGCAAGCGCAAGCCCAATTTGCAAATAGCGCCAAACCCTAACCCCTAGAGCCTAAACCCTCGCTTCTGACTTGTGGGATGATGCGTTCGTGACACAAAAGCTCCAAGGCGCCCTTTGCAAAGGTTACGAGCATTCTGCGAAACCCATACACTCAAAACCCTAAACATTAAACCCTAAACCATATTCAAGCACAGTCTTTGGCTTGGAACCAGCACGAGCGACGCAGAGACGCGATGTGTTGCAAAGGGTATAGCCTTTCGAAGGCCTAACCTAAGTTTTGTCTTTTGGGACTGCACATAAGTACCCTAGAGGCCTCGTAATGGCTAGGTGTCGACCCTGGACTGGAGTTTAGGGTTTAGGGTCTGGGGCCCACCTTATAGCATCAATACCATAGAACTCCGGGTAAGGTTGAGGGAAGATCGATGCGTGGTGAATAAAATACAACTGAACGTTCTTCACCACACAACCACGGTGGATTCCTGCGCCAAGTCACAAACCCCAAAGTGTTACTAAACACCAAAACATAAACAAACATGCGCCAAACCTGTCAGGGAGTTTGAACCTTAAACCCATAGAGATTGGCTAAGGTGCCCGTCTCCAAGCAAAACGGCCCCCTGACAGGTTTGGCGCATGCTTGTTCATGCTTTAGTGTTTAGTAGTAGTAGACAGTTTGGGGTAAGGTTCAACCCCCCCAAGAGTTTAGGGTTTAACGCCTCGTATGTACCAAGTTTAATAAAATCGCCTCCGACGTGCACCTCAACATTGAACGCATGGGATATCCCGTCTCTCTCTAAATATCCTCTCTCTCCCCGTCTGACTCACAGACCCAAAACCCGAAGCCATAAGCCCTAAACACTAAACCCTAAACCGTACACCCCGGCGTTGTAGGGATGTGAAATGGGTTTTCTGCTTGCCTGTTTCTGTCATAGTATGGAGAAATAACAATGACCTCTTGGCCAAATTCCTGCACATGCACAGGACCTAAACCCTGAACCCTGAGCTCGCATCCTCTAACGTGAAAATGCAGCGGCAATCGATCGTAAGCCCTAGCGTTGCCTTTAACCAAGTGTGAGTCCGGGGGTAATGGATTGAGGCTTCACGATCATGGTTTAGGGTTTAGGGTTTACAGTGGCTAGCGTTGTTGACAGCTCATCGACCATCACCCCGAGGCCTCCAACTGTCGACCATTTGCCCAACTCGGGAGCAACGAAGACTAGAGGAGTAAGGCGGTTGCTCCGCAGCACCTGAAACCCCACCCAAATCCTTTACCCAAAACCCTAAACCCTAGGCCGAGAGGTGTAGATGCGCGCGTGCACACCGGCACCCATCTAGCCTTGCGCAAATGCAGCGGGCGTCTAACGGCACCTCGAAGATCCAGAAACCCAGAAACCCTAAACCCTAAACGCTCACCTCATGTGCAAGCATAAGGCCGCGATTGGCCGTGGCGTTACCTACAGGAATGCTCTCCCCTTCAACCAATCGTCTAAGGCGGGCAAAGAACGAACAAGCTAGCGTCAAACACACACACCAGAAAAAAACCCTAAACCCTCAGCACAACGCTTCTGGCATCCAGGCGAGAAAGATACCTCAGCTGCAGTACGTGAGGATACAACTGGAGGTTTAGGGATGTATTTATTTACTTCGATTTGGCGCGAGGGTTTGAGGGTAGGGTTTAGGGTCTGCAGGAAAGGGTTTAGGGTTTAGGGTTTAGGGTTTGACCTAGCATCCCATCTTTTGCAAAGAGTTTTGATTCGACGCAAATATCAAAGAGGGAAAGTTTATTCTTTGCGAGAAGAGGACCGGCATCGGGTCTTCCTCGTTGCTGCTGCTGTTGCTGCTGCCATTCGAGGGAGTTTCCTCGAGGTCCCCATAGCCAGCTGTCTCCTTCCGCTGAGCGCGCCTCCGTGACGAGTTCAGCATTGTCTAGGGAAGAGAAAAAGCAGCCTGTTGCTGCTGTTGCTGATGCTGCGTCTGCTGTTGCTGCGGGGCTGCTGCTGCTGGGGCTTCCGCGTGTCCGCAGCATCTGCTGCTGAGCTTGCCAGTCTGATAGGAGGTGCTGCTGCTGCGTCTGCTGCGCCTGTTGCATGTGCTGTGGCTGCTGCACCATAGTTTGCTGCTGGTGGTGAAGGAGCTGCTGCTGCTTCTCTGCTGCTGCTGCTGCTGCTGCCTGGTGCTGCAGCAGTTTGCTACGGTAATCTAGCGCGTAGCTGAGGAGTTCCAAGAAGTCGGCAAGGTTGTCCAGAGCAAATCCCTCCCGCACTGCAAGGTCCACTTGCTGGTGTTGCTGCTGCTGCAGGGGAGCAGCAGCACGGTGCAGCAGCTCGAATATTAAGTTCGTGTGGGGCCGACGGGGACGAACGGACCTGCGGCTTTGAATTCCATCTTGTGGGGAGTCTGTCCCCACAAAGACAGGCAAGGAGAGTCTGCTTCTGCTGCTGCTGCTGCCGCTGCTGCTGCTGTTGTTGCTGTTGTGTCCTAGAGCTGCCGGGGAGGTAAATACCGGGAAAGTTGGAGCTTCGTGGCGCATGCGCCGGAGCAGCACCTCAAGGCGCAGCAAAGAAGAACAGAAGAGGGAGGGATAAAGAGGAGGGAGACAAAGAACAATGTTGCGTGTTAAAGCCCCACCACCAGCTTCTGAACGTGGTGTTGCTGTTGCTGTCTCGTCTCCAGCTGTTCCTGCGGCGGCTGCTGCTGCTGCTGGGGAGAGTGTCTCGATATCTTCTTGCTGCCAGTTGGAGTCTTCCCTCTTCATTATACCGTGAACAGTAGCAGCAGAAGCAGGCACACTCTGTTGATTGCATGCGAAGGCGTAGCTGCTGCTGGGTGCTGCTGCGACGCGAACTGATGCAGCAGCTACAGCAGGGGATGCTGCAGCTGCAGCAGGGGTTGAGTATGAGAGCGAGGAGAGGAAAGGAGGTGTCTCTCCCCTAACACGCAGCACACGGAGGTGTGCAGCAGCAAAAGTGTTGTTGACTTTTCTATGGAAGCTGTGGGCTGCTTGAACTGCTGCTGTTGCTGTTGCATCTTCCTGTTGCTGCTGCTGGTGCTGCAGCAGCCCTGTTGGCAGCAGCGCTTGCAAAGGGGGCCTTAAATCACACATTGGATTAAGACAGAAGGCACGAACAAAACAAGAAAAGGGTAGCAAAGGTGGTAAAGACAAGGGTTGCTCTAGCAGCTCCTGCAGCGGCATAACGTTAGGTAATATGTTACTGCCAAGACACCACTCCCCGCTGCTGCTGCTGTTGCTGCTGCTGCTGGCGAGGCATGCGCAGCAAGACTTGTTGGCCTCGTTCTTGCGCAGCAGGAAATTGGATGCAAAGGCAGAATATAATGGCGAGCAGCTGCAGCCCATGAGGTCACAGTAACTCAGCACGAAACGCCTGCAGCAGCAGGAGCAACAGCAGCAGCACCAACAGCAGCAGCACAAGGCACAAGAGTTACCTGACGACAATGCCTCTGCAAATGAGTAATCGCAGCAGCACCAAAAGCAGCAAAGAAGATACAACGAGCAGCAGCAGCAGCAGCAGCAAACGCGCCAAAACAACAAGCTGCAGCAACAGCAGCAGCTGCAGCAGAAGTTCTCACTGTTCGCTTAGGGGCAGCCGTTGGAAGAAAGGGGCGAGTGGCTGCAGGAGTAGTCTCTTATCGGACACAGTTTGCGGGGAGAAGTTTAAAACAAAGAGACACAGCACATGACGTCCTTGCAGCAGCATAACATCTTGCGGCTGCCGTTGTACCTGTTGCAGCAGCAGTTGATGCTGCTGTTGCTGCATGTGTTGCTGCGGCTGCTGTTGTTGCTGCTTCTGAGGCAGCAGCAGCAGCAGATCATCTAGTCTTTGGTTGTTTGCAGTAAAAACTTTCTTAGAAAGGAACCCTGCCTGTTCGAGCAGCAAATCGCGGTCTACTCTTGCAAAGGCGACCACTGGACCTTCTGCTCCCCTCTGCTGCTGCTGTTGCTGTTGCTGCTGCTGCTGTTGCTGCAGCAGCTCGTTGCCGCCGCTGCTGGTGCTGCAGGAGTCCCAATCCGAGTTGCTGCCATCGCTGCCACACACAGAGACAGCTGTGGGCATACTAGAAGGGTCGCTGGCACCGATAGGAGAGCTGCTGAAGCTGCTGCTGTTGCTGCTGCTGCTGCTGCTGCTCCTGCGGCGGCGGCGGCGGCTGCGACGAGCTCGCGACTGGGAAGAGGAAGCAAAAAAACTTAGAATGTTGTTGACACGTCTGCTGCTACTTGGTGCAGGAGCAGCAGCAGCAATTGGCGCTGCTGCTGCTGCAGCTGCTGTTTCCGAAGACCTGTGGGACTTCTTAGACCGGACTGCACCCTGCTGCTGCTGATGGTGCTTGTGGTGCTGTTGCAATTGTTGCTGCTGATGTTTGTGGCTGTGTCTATGGTGCTGTTGCTGCTGCTGTTGCTGCTGGTGATGCTGGTGCTGCTGCTGCTGGTGCTGGTTCTGGCTCGGATACTGCTGCTGTTGCTGCTGTTGCTGCTGCTGCTGCGGGGGTTTGCTGCTGCTCCTCTTGTTGCGTCTGCGCTGCTGTCGGGTGTATAGGCAGCTCAAGGGTTGGCCATTAGGGTGCAGCACTTCCAAGGGGATTAATGCCCCCCGCAGCAAACACTTTTCCCTCCTTCGAAGTTCTCTTAATAACTTATAACGAGTAGATAAAGACGATAAACGAGCTAAACACACAAAGACACAAACCCTAAACCCTAAGTTCTAAACTCTAAACCCGTAAGGTCACACCGTAAACAGAACAACGCTACAAGGAATACAACAACCCACAGCAATGTACTCAACCGCATGGTCTCTAATCCAGGGTTCAGGGTTTGCATTAGGGTTTAGGGTTTGCATTAGGGTTTACGGGTTGCACACCGGCTGATGCTCCGAGGGTTTGCAGGAATTCGGTCTCCTTTTCAGGGAGTTGGTTAATGCGCTCGAAGCCGTTGGGTCCAAGGAAACGTTCCAGAAGCTTTAGCTCTGCACAAAACCCTAAACCCTAGACCCTAATCCCTAGACGCCAAACCCCATACAACCCTCGAAAGCTCACAAACCCTCAACCGTAAACCCTCGCAGCACCTCTTTACTGGACCAGCGGACGTACTGCTGCACGGATAGGCGCTGTTTCCTTGGGTCTGCATGCACAACACATCACAGCTAAACCCTATACCCTAAACTTTATTGACACCATGAAGAAAGGCAGGAGGTTCGAGAGAGCCCTGTGAAGACTTCTTTCCTTGAGGGTTAAGGGTTTAGGATGCACACCTTCCCACTGCCGTCCGCTGCACGAAAAAGAAAACGCAAGGCCAAACTTCAAACCCTAAACCCTTAGCCTTTCGCTGCACTGTATTAACAGAGAGGACAATGCTACTAAACAACAACCCTCAATTTCCCGATAAGCGCAGCGGGATCTTGAGGCCTAAAGACATCTATGCCAATTCACGGCTTAGGGTTTAGGGTTTAGGAATTAGAGGTATGGCACTGCTCCTAGGGTTAGGGGTTTGTGAGAGTTTACAGCGCTCATTCGGATCAAAGAAATTCGGAACACCCATTCTGAAGACCATTCCCTCCAGTTCTCCAGCAACTGCAGACCACGCACGCAAAACTCTAAACCCTAAATCCTATTCTTTTACCAGCATCCGCGTACTACAGCTCTGATGAAGTACCGGATTGGTGTTTAGGCATTTCACATGTCGTCCAGGTCTAGGGTTTGTTTTCTAGCTGGAAAGCCCCAGCACATCCCAGCTTAAGTGCTAGGACAGGGCTTAGGATTTGCTACCTGTCACGAAGGAATCAGGGAGAAAGCAGAGAAGGTCCTGATACACCCATGCCGCTTTCTTGTACGACAGCAGAGGCAAGGGAGAGGCGGGCCCGCACGACAGCTGCACGCAAACCCTAAACCCTAAACCCTACATCTTTGGTCATTAGATCTTCACAGTCAAATCATCCAAAGCTGCAACAGGGCAAAACAGTAACCCGGAACCCTTAACTCTAAACCGTAAACCCTAAATCCTTGCTTGCCTGTAGCAAAGTGCCTCCAGGCGGCATTGCTGCGTGCTGCTTGCCCAGCGTCTTGAATAGCGAAGCCACGGACACTTGCCCATCTGCACAACCGAAGCCCCAAACCCTAAACTTGAGGGTGTAAGCGTATGAAAGCCCATTCGCCAGGCGATAAAGCTGGGTAAGCTGTCCCCACCGGAGGGAAACACTTCCCTCCATTTAATCTTCTTCCCCAAACCCTAAAACCTCAGCGTACTTAGCAAAGAAGGCACTAAAGACGCAACATGCTGGACTACAGGCACCAAACCGCTCCGAGACAAGAGGGCTGCCGTGGCGTCTGCCCGTTGCAAGGAGAGTTTCCTGAAAGCATGCAAACCCTAATCGCTAAACGCTAAACCCTCAAGCTTGATCATCGTGAATCGCTAATGTGGACCGGCGCCTGCTGAGGACGACCAAGAGAGAGGTTTAGGGTTTAGGGTTTGGTGTTTTGTGTTTTATGGTTTGGGGCGAACCCTGGATAAGAGTTGCAACAGGAGGAACAGAACCGTGACCTCCTACTACATGATGGACCTCCGCATGCGGGGCATGCACCCAACCCTAAACCCTCGCCTCCAACAGCAGAGGCCTCCGCTAGCAACAAAAAGTTAGGGCTTTCTGCCCACACACTCCGGCATAGCTGAAGAAACCACCGCACACAACCCAGCCATTAACCCTAAACGACACAGCAACAACTTTAGGATTGTTGAGTAAGTTAATCTTACTCAACAATGCTAAACCCTAAACCCTAAAGGCGAACACCAAAGTACACACTACAATACATCTTACTCAACAACCTAAACTCAACCCTAACAACTGGTGGAACAGATCGTACTCAAAAGTACAAAACCCTAAACCCTAAATCGCTTACCTTGACCAGGAATGGATTGGGGAAGAAACGGGCGGACTTTGCTAAACTCCAATATCCCGTCATGTTGTGCGACCCAGGCACTATAACCTGCGCACCCAAACCATAAACCCTAAACCCTAAACCCTAAAAGGCAAACCTACGGGCGAACCTCTGAGCCTAGACCTGGATGGGTTAAGGGTTTCAAGGCGCACCTGTCCTGTAATGATCTCCTCTGGGGAGTACGCAGATTGCCCGTCAAAGTCGCGGCGGTTTAACGCTGCTTCATTGGCGAGTAGTACTTCAGGGGCACTAGAGCTATCCAGCAGCTTTACCCCGTCAATCCCTGAACCACAGCCGCTAAACCCTAAGCCCTACACTATTGACACATGGTCTCTCTCTCTCTACAAAAGAAGTACTATGTCCCCAGGGAGTTACCCAGGACCACACAGACACACTGCTCGGTAATGCAACTAGAACAAGTAAGGGTTTAGGGTTTTGCGGACCGAATTTCCTAATCCAAGCGAGGACGTCCAATATGAAGCGGTTCCAGCTCGCCACCTTGCGGTAATTGAGCAGAGCTGTCTCTGCAGAATAAACCGCAAACCCTAAACTCTAAACCTTAAACGCAAACCCTTGCCGGTTGTCAATGGTCAGAAGCTGATCAACCAACCCAAACCCTAAATCCTAAACCCTTAACCCAGCAGGCTCACCCCCACGTTTAATTCCCCTGCTTTCGCCTCCATAGAAGAAGTTGGCCTTTCCCTCGGCATCCTGAGCACCCGATCTCAAACCCCTTAGCTCTAAACCCTAAATCCTTAGCTTCCGCAGGAGTCATACACCTCCAAGAAGCTCCTTAGGAACACGTCTGCGGCTCGTGCTCCATGGTATCTAGGGGGAGCTAACTACAGCGATGTATCAGGGTTTAGAGTTTAGGGTTTAGCTGCACCTCGTGGAGAAGCATCAGCGGCAGGTAGTGGCGGTGAGGGTGTGCAGCAGCGACCCGAGTTGAGACATCCACAACAACCCTCATACCTTCTCGGTGGCATTCCTAACGCCGCAAACCCTAAACCCTAAACCCTAAACCCTAACCCTAACCTCCAGGCCCCACTCTTGAAGTATAAGGCTGAAGCCGGTGTTTGGCCTCTCAGGGCTACCCATATTGCAGTGGTGAAGCTGTTGCTCTATCACGATTCAAAGGTTTAGGGTTTAGGGTTTTGGAGCGTACCTGCACCAATTCAAAAAACCCCGGAGTTCCACCCAGCAAAGCGCAAGGGGCGGAGCGGCACGGAGAAGCAAACGGGCTCGCGTCGGCGTTCTCGTAGGCAACATCCTCTGCATGCCACACACCCTAAACCCTAAACCATGAACCATGTGACCTGAATCCTAAATCTTGAAGGACCTCAAGGAAGGTATTAGGCACCCCAACGGATTTTTGTCAGCGGAGTCGCCATGTCTGGGGAGTGCAGGGTTAAGGGTTTAGGGTTTACCAAGGCGGGTGTAGAGAGGCATGCCGATGTCGCGTTCTTGAGCACCACTAATGCAAAGACAATTAATGCGAGAATCGCTGAAGGAGCGAGCGCTGCTGGCAACTCCTTCAAATGACCCGCGCTGGGTTAAGGCGCCTAAACCACAAACAGTAAACCCTAAATACTAAGCACTAAACCATCAACCCTAAACCCTAAACCCTAAACACTAAATGCGGATTTCCGAACTCCATTTCCCAGCAAACTCATCTCCTGCAAAGTGAGGTAACGCCCAACGACCCTTGAGCTTCTCGTCTCATCTACCCAACTTCTTTAGGATTTAGGGTTTAGGGTTTAGGGTTTGACCGGTCTCTTCGTGCCACTGGGCGTCGTGCTGATCAACAAGAATTTCGTGGGGCTGAAGCTCGTGGTACCCCTCAGGCAATACAATGACGCGTCCCTAAACCACAAAACCTAAACCCTAAACCCTACAGCCTAAACACTAGCCTCGGCAGTGTATTCTGTACCCCACACTCCCCGACACGCTCCGCCGCCCGCTGAACCCCAAACCCTTGACATCCAAATTCTTGATATCGAAGCCCTTGGCATTCAAACCCTAGACGTCAAATCGCCTGCGCGAATCTGGAGGCCAGGGTTTAGCACTTAGGGTTTCATTCTGTGAGAGTTTAGGGTTTTGTTCCCACCTGGAGAGGATAACACTCGTCTACAACGGCTCCAGGATGGAGCCTGTGCTGCTGCTGCCGGTGCCTCAAGGCTTGTGCTGCATCTGCTGCTGTGCGGCTCCCTTTGCCGCTGCTGCTGCATGCTGCTACACCACTTGCTGCTGCTGCTGCCTGCCGCCGTCCGGCGCTCTCAACAACGGACCTGCACGATTGCCAGCGTCAGTTATACCCTAAGCCCTAAACCACTGTGTACAACTGAGCAATCAGTGATTCGTTTACCCACGTGATAGAAGGAGGCCATTCTCATAGAACTCTCTAAGGATTAGGGTTTAGGGTTTACCAGGTGCCTTCTTGCTCGTTTGCCCTACAAATCCTCCAATCGTAAAAACCGCAGCGCGTGAAATATCCAAAGTCGACGCGGCCGAGCCACAGAGTGCTGCGTTTCTGCTGCGGTATTGCGGGCTTTGTGGGAGGGACTGCTGCTGCTGTTGCTGTTGGATCAGTAGTAGAAACAGCATCAGCAGCAGCAGCTGCTGCTGCTGATGCCGCAGCATGAGCAGCCGCTGGTGGTGCAGCAGCAACACCAGCAGCAAATACAGGTGTTCTATCTGCTGCACGGAAGCTGGCAGCTCTTCTAAGAAGAAGAATTTCTTCTTTTTGATTCTCCAGGTGTACCTGCAGCTGCTGCTGCTGCTCTCTGCTTTCTATTGGCTGCTCCCACTGCAGCGGATGGTAAGAGTACACCCCCGTCTTGCAGGAGCGGTTAAAAGAAGGAGCAACAAGAACTAAAAATATATCCTCTGGATAACCACATTTAGTGCTGCTGTTGCTGCTGCTGCTGTCGTCCACCTCGATCAATACTTCTATTACAAAACGTTCTCCCACAGCACGAATCACAGGATCCAGGGGACGACGTAATTGCCAATCATGCCTTCACACAAACCCTAAACCCTAAACGCTAAACCCTAAATCCCAGGCTCTGTGAGTCGTACATGCGGTGTTGCTGCTAGCATACCTTTCTTCTGCTGACAGTGTAAGCCTAGCCTCTAAGCCCTTAAACCCTAAACCCTAAACCCTAAGCCCATGCACCTGTCGTAAAAGGCATTGAGGAGTTTGACTGCTTCCATGCGAACTGCTTCCTCGCTGCTGCCGAGCAAGGAGACCAGCAGCTGCTCCAGCCTCGCGCTGCTACTGCTGTTGCTGCTGCTGTTGCAGCAACACGAAGCCCCGCAGCAGCAACTGCTGCTGCTGCTGCTATCCAAAGAGGCTTCAGGAAGAAATGCGCTGTGCCACACGTCCCCCGCCAAGTCCGTCAAAGTGTCCTGCTCCACAAACTCTAAACCCTAAACCCTAAACCCTAGAGAATCTCCAGGCGTTCCCGAATCCTAATTGCGCAGCCGTAAATCTTTATGAGGGACTCTTAGAGGTTTGCGGGTTCCCTTTCTCGTAAAGCTACTGCTGGGGGTCGGAGCCACCCTCTAGGGTTTAGCGTTTAGGGTTTAGGGTTTACTTACCTTGACAGCTTCTCGCGTGGATGAGGTAAGAAGAGCAGTAAACCACCGCAACTTGTTGGAACAAAAGAAAGGAGTTAAACCGCACGCATTCCAAACCCTCAAGCCGTGCTGTCCGCGCCGCCTCGCCATCTGCACCCAAACCCTAAACCCTAAACCCTTATGTTTCCAAACAACAACAGAACACCCGCACGCAAGAACCAGCACTACGGCAGCACGCAAGGCTACTATGTTACTCAACACAGGGTTTAGGGTTTAGGTCTAGGGTGCCGGGTCTACTACGGTTTAGGGTTTAGGGTTTCGTGTTTGACCTGTCGGCTGCTCAACATAAAGGAAGGAACCTGAAAAACATTGGGTACTTCCTCCAGACACCGCAGCAGCACCTGCTGCTGTTGTTGCTGTTGTTGCTGCTGCTGCTTCTGCAGCAAGGACTCTGAACCATCTAGAATAAGGGATGCTAAGAGGGCCAACAGGTAAGCATCGAAGCGGCCGCGCGATCGGCAGCAAAAGCGCAGCAAATCAGAGTCTATCCGCAACTCCAGACACCCCCGCTGCTGCTGCTGCTGCTGCTGTTGGTGATGCTGTTGCTGGTGGTGGTGGTCAGATGAAGCCTTGTTTTTCTTGTGCTTTCCCCGGGGAGAGAGAGCTGGTGACTGCGTGACTGTTGCTTCCGTTGCTTCTTCTGCTGCTGGTGCTGCTGCAGATGCTTCTGCTGCTGCTGTCGGTGCTGCATCAGCAGCAGCTTCTGCTTCTGCAGATTCAGACACAACGCGAATTAGGTCAGGAGGCAGCGAGAAGCTGTTCTGTGCTGCAGACGAGAAACCCTGCTGCTGCTGTTGTTGCTGCTGCTGCCAGCAGCGCGGCTCTATAAGAAGTACGATGTCGAAGGGCAGCAGCTTTTCCGGTGGTGCAGCAGCACCACCAGTTGCTGCTGTTGCTGTCGTTGTTGCTGCTGCTGCTGAGCTAGACGACCCATTGCCTTGTAGGGTCTCTAGCAGAGATTCTGAACCCCCAAACAAAGCCTAAACCCTAAACCCTAAACCCTAAACCCCAGCAAGCACTCTCAAGCTCCAACCGTGTATTCTACTCGCTGCAGTGTTCATGCTAATACAGAAGTCTAGGGTTTACGGTTAAGGGTTTAGGGTTTGCTAGGGTTTAGGACTTGACTAACCACTACTTCCACCTGGAGGCCGAACCCGCTGCAGCAAACAGCAGAGCGAAGTTGTTTCGAACTCGTTTGTTAGCAAGGTGCTGCTGCTGCTGCTGCTACTACTACTGCCGCTGTTGCTGTTGCTATTGCTGCTACTGCTTTCTGCTGGCCTTGCTGCTGCTGCTTCAGTTGCTGCTGCAGCGGAAGGGTCTGGAGTTACACTAATAGCAAAATGCTGCGGCTGCTCTTGCTCCTGCTGCTGCTGCTGCTGTTGGTGCGACTGCAGTAGCAGTTGCTGCTGCCGTTTAGTTAGCAGTTGCCCCAGACACTGGTGGGCTTTGAGCAGCAGTGCCGTTAGGTTACTGCCTGCTGCTGCAGCTGTTGCTGCTGCTGCTGCTGTTTGCTCCACCTCGTGTCCTGTTATTGCTGCTGCTGCTGCTGGTCGCTGGGAGCTGCACTGCATCAGCAGCAGCAAAACCTCCTGTTGCAGCGGCTGCAGTAGTTCCTCCTGCTGCTGCTCCAGTAGGTGATGTTGACTGGGCAGGTAAGAAGAAGCAAATAACCTCGCTGAAGGCAGCAGCAGCAGCAGCAGCAGCAGTAGCAGCAACAGCAGTAGCAGCAACAGCCACGGTAGAAGCAATACCAGCAACAGTAGCAACAGCGGCACAAATAAGAACAGCAAACCCATAGGGGCCGCAGCAATCATGTCCACGGCAGACACAGCAGCAGCAACAACAAAAATAGAAGAGCAGCAGCACTAGGTGCAGCAGCAACTGCAGCACCAACCACTGCAGCAGCAACAGCAGCGACAGCAGCAACAGCAGCAGCTGTTGGTATTTAGAGTAAACTTACGTTCTCTTTCAAGCTGCAGCAGCAGCCGCAGCAGCTGTTCAGACACCCGGATCTTTAAGGCTGCTGCCGCGTCTGCTGCTGCGTCTTGTTCAGGAGGTTGACGCAGCTGCTGCTGCAGCTGCTGCTGCAGTTGCTGCTGCAGCAGCGGCTCATCAGGCCAGGCGCTTCTCTCCATCTTGCAGCACAGCAGCTGCTGCTGCTGCAGCAACGCGCCCAGGGGACAGAACCACGCGGTCTGTTTGCGGCTGTTGCTGTTGCTGCTGCTGTTGCTGCTGCTGCTGCTGTTGCTGCTGCTGTTGCTGCTGCTGCTGCTGCCGCAGTTGCTGTGTTTTAGCGGAAAGTAAAGGAGTGTCTCGGGAGACAGTTATTTCATGCTGCTGCTGTGGTTGCTGGTGTCGTTCCTACTGCCCTTGCCACTGCTGCCGCTGCTGCTGCTGCTGCTGCTGCTGTTCCTGCTGCTACTCCTGCTGCTGCTGCTAGGAATTAACACCCTTTTAAAGCCACAGTTTGTCTCCAGACACTCAATTTGCTTAAGAACCCCTCGCCTTCCATCTCCTCTATCGCCACATGCAGCTGTCGGCAGCTGCTGCTGCAGCGGCGGCTGCGGCTGCGGCTGCTGCTGCTGCTGCTGCTGCTGCTGCGGGCTGCTGCCGACAGGCGGCAGCGAGTAGGAAGGACTTTCCTGCCTGCGTAGACCTACAACTTACTTTTTATGCTTTTTTGCTGCTAAATCGTAAACGGTAGACACTAGCTGCTGCTTCCTGTGGCTGCTGCAACTGGCACGGGAACCCGTGCAGATGCGGGTGTTTGTCTTCAGAGTTTAGGGTTTAGGGTTTAGAGTCTAGGGTTGACGAGGCAGAGGGTAGGACTTTGGGGGTTTGTACTTATAGCGTCTTTCCCTGCAGTTAATGCAGCTGTTGCTGCTCCTGCTGCTGCTGCTGCTGCTGCAGCTGAGCGCATGCAGCGGGAAGCATCTATGCGGACGCACTTTGGGATTCGCTGGTGTTCCTCTCATTGGTAGCAGCAGCAGCAGCCGTTGCCGCAGCAACACCAGCAACAGCAGCTGCTACTGTAGGAACTGTGATAGGAGCAGCAACAGGTATTTGCCGAAGCCTGTGGGCAGCCAGTCCCACCCCACCTCCCCCACAGCAGTAGCAGCAGCAGCATCCGCAGATGCTGCTCCTGCTGCTGCTGTAGCAGCAGCAGCAGAGAGAGAGAAGCCGCTTCTGCGTGTGGGGAGCCGTTGGTCTCCCCTAGCACTAGCGCAGGCGAAAGAAGTTCTGCGGCTTGTCGTCTTTGCTGCAGCAGATCGTTTTCCTGCTGCTGTTGCTGCCTTTCTAGAGGAGGACGAGCAACAGCAGCAGCTGCAGCAGCAACAGCAGGAGGAGCTTCTGCTGCGGCGGGAAAAGCTAGGGGAGCAGTGTAGCGAGCTACTTAAAGGAACAGCAGCAGGAGAGCTGCCTGCGGCTGCTGCTGCTGCGCTGCAGCAGCGGCTGCGGTATGGGGAGGTTGAGCTTGTGCCGCACCAAACAGCAGCAGACAAACAGCTGCAGCAGCAGCTGCTGCAGCTGGGAGGAAAGGGTTTGTTTAGTAAGGAATTAGATGATGCACTGCAGCAGCAGCAAATACACTTTGCTGTTCATTCCCTTAAAGATGTTAACGTGCTGCTGCCTAGCAGCATGACTCTTGCTGCGCTGCTGCCGCGGGAGGATCCAAGAGATGTGCTTCTCTTTGCAGCAAAACAGCAGCAAACTATTCAACCTCTCTTAGAAACTATTACAGCAGCAGCAGGAGCCGCAAATGCTGCTGCTGCTGCTGCTGCTGCGGCAGCGAATGCTGACGCAGGGGGAAACAGCATCACAGTCACCGAAACCAACTTCAGTAGCAGCAGCAACAACAACAGCAGCGGCAACAACAGCAGCAGTTGCAGCAGCAGCAGCAGAGATGAAATATTGATTGGCACTTCTTCTCTCCGTAGACAAGCCTTGATGCTGTACCTCGCTGGCAGCAGCCATGCAACAGCAGCAGCAGCAGCAGGTCCAGCAAAAGAAGCAGCAGCAGCAGCAGCAAGAGTACGTTGCGTGCTGCTGCGAGGCAACGTACAGACGCGGCTTCGGAAGCTGCGGGAGGGGGTAGCGCATGCAACACTTCTTGCTGCAGCAGGTCTGCGGCGGCTGTCTCTGCTGCAGCAGCACCCTACGTCAGCAGCTGCAGCAGGACTGGAGATACTCCGCCTTGCTGCTCCTTATGGAGACACGGTTGCTGTCCCTCTTCCTGAGGTCTGCTGCACCCCAGCTGCAGCACAAGGAATTATTGCTGCTCAGTGCCTCTCGCAAGACACGAGCACGCTGCAGCTGCTCCTGCCAATCAACGACTCTGCAGCAGCAACAGCAGCAGCAGCAGAACGCGCCTTCCTGCAGAAGCTCGATGGCAGCTGCAAGACTCCCCTTGGTGCCATTGCTATGCTGCGTAACCACCAGCAGCAGCAGCAGCAGCAGCAGAACCTAGAATTCAAGGGTTTTGTGGGGACACCTGACGGGTGCCGTATGTTTCACGTTGCTGCTGCTGCAGCTGTACGTACACCGCAAGAAGCAGCAGAAGTAGGAGCAGCAGCAGCGAATAAAATTAAAGCAGCAGCAGGCAGCAAATTCCTATCCGATATTATCAGCCAAGTGCAACAGGGTTGGGGCTCCCTCAAACCCTAGAAATAAACGAGAAAAGGGTTCTGCATGCATGCATGTATGCATGCATGCATGTATATATATGTATGCATGCGTGCATGCGTGCACCTGCTGCGCCCTGCTACCGCCTATCAGCGAAGCCCAAGACAAGCCGCACGGTCTCCTGGTGCAGCAGCAGGGGCGCTGCTGCTGCTGCTGCTGCTGCTATTGCATGCCGCAAACCTTCTACTGCGGCGAACTAACGGGGCTGCACAGGCGTTGTTGCATACAGTCCCGTGTTAACGTGCCGGCCGCTGCTGCTGCATGCAAGCAGCAACACAGCGAGACGACGCCCTGTCTATACTGCATGCATGCACGCATGCACGCATGCACGCATGCACGCATGCACGCAACAAAAAAACCTGCCTCGAGTCCATGCATGCAGGCGGCGCAGCAGACACTACTACACTGCCTAAATAAATGTGTCCCTGCATGCATGCAAGCAACTGCTTGCATGCATGCATGCATACAAACGGCCGCATGCATGCATGCATGCATGCATGCATGCATGCAGGAGGAGATCTCCTCTTAAGCAAATAGCCTGTGGGGCGGGCCACCAGAGGAGAGAGTGACGGGGTTTGTAGGTGACCACGTGGGCAGCAAGAAGGGTGGAGTTGACAGCTGCTGCTGCTGCTGTTGCTGCTGCTGCTGCGGAGAGGGCGCATGCAGCCTGCAGCGCTGCTGCTGCCGCTGCAGCTGCGTCAGTGCCGAGTATATTGCTGATGTTACCCACAGCGCCTCCGATATTGACACTGTAAACAAACAAACAAAATAATAATAATTAATTATTATATATTTTATGATTATATACTTAATAATTTTTATATATTTAAATCCAACAGCAGCAGCAGCAGAAAAAAGCACAAGAACGCTAAGCTACACATACACCTTACACACAACAGCTTGTCCCCCAATGCAGCAATGCAATGCATGTAGCTACCCAGCCGTCGGTAGCTAGCTAGCTAGCTACCGACCTACCTAGCTAGCTACCTAGCTAGCTAGCTGGCCTCCGCCCTCCGCACTTATATGTGGGGCTAGCTGGATGGCTGCGTGACTGGCTAGCTAATCAGCTAGTTCGCTGTATCTACCATTTACGTGGCCGTTTGTCTGCACGGCTAGCAAGCTAACCAGCCAAATACCCTGAGTAGCTAGCTAGCTAACTATTTAGCTAGCTAGCTAGCTAGCTAGCTAATGTTTGCTAGTTTGCCTTACCCATGGCACATCCTTCGAAGAGTTGTACGTCGATGACATATCGACAACTTCCGACTTTAAAAAGTTGAACAGCCAAGATGATATCCTCCGTGTCGCATGCAAACTCTGCACCGCTGCAGCTGCTGCTGCTGCTGCTGCTGTTGTTGTTGCTGTTGTTGCTGTTGCTACTGCTGCTGTTCGAGGCAGCCTGCTGCTGCGAAGAGTCCTGCTGAGCCGAACGCAGCGGGCGGCAACGGAGTTTATATTGAGAGACTAAATGCCACTCATAGTCGCAGGCTTTGAGGGTGTTAAGGATCTGCAGCAGACACCAAACCCTAACCCTAAACCCTAAACCCTAATACCTCCGGGCAGAAGTCCTCTCTCCTGTACACTGCATGTGGGGAGATATCGAGCTTCCGCAAAGATTGGTCTGCAGCTGTAGCTAGCAAAGATTCAGCAGCAACCGCATGTACACGACTGCTGCTTTGCGGTTACGGTTTAGGGTTTAGGGTTTAGGGTTTAGGGTTTAGGGTTTACAGCTGTGATAAGGATAGGCGCATCAAAAGCCGCCTCTATTCCTAACTTCCACCGCGCAGAAGCCCAAGACCCTCCACCACTAGGGGAGCGGCACTCAGGGGACGACTCAGCTGCTGTAGCTGCTGCTGGTGCTGGCACCCCCAACCTGCCGCTGCTGCAGCCGCTGCAGCTGCTGCTGGTGGTGCCAGGCACGTGACCCGCCAGCTGCTGCTGCAACGACATCAAAGATGCTGCTGCTGCACATGAAGACGCTCTCCCGCAGCAGCGGAGGCTCAGACGCCGCAGCACACTGGGAGGGAAGGTGGGAGGTTCCTCCGGCACCACTCCTGCACACAAACCCCAAACCCTAAACCCTAGACCCTAAACCCTAGAGAGCCCATCCAGGATACAATTGGTGCGGGTGTTCTGCTGGGAAGATTCTATGGAGAGACCGCAGCACAGTGTCTCGCGTGGCGCATTTGCATTGAATAGTTTATTCAAGACTGATGAGATAGGGTTTAGGGTTTATTTAGTGTTTAGGGTTTATTTAGTGTTTAGGGTTTACGACTAACCTGAAAGAGCAATCTGTTTCCTTCTACGATCGGAAAGAAGCTGATAGGCAACCGCCTCTCTACTCCTTGGAAACCCCACGAGTCCTCGTAAGAAGATAGAGGGGTCACTTACATCATAGCCCAACTGCACACAAATCCCTAAACCCTAAACCCTAAACCCTAAATCCATAGTTTTCGTTATTGTTTCTTCTATATGTCTAATTACGTCTACGCGCGGGTCCTCTAAATATGACTATCAAACGTCTTGAGGGTTTAGGGTTTAGGGTATATATAATTAGGGTTTAGGGTTTAGGGTATATATATTGAGTGTTTATTAGGGTTTAGTGTTATATATGGGTAAATGTTTTTAGGGTTTAGGGTTTATGGTATATTGAGGTATATTGTATGTATATATACCTTGGCCATCTGATTAAGTACAAGTGCATCTGGTGGTCCTCCTGATAAATTGGAGGGTTTAAGATTTCTTAGATAAGAAGGAAGTCTTTCCTCAAACCATGGATGTTTTTTTATATCTTTTAATTGTATACGTTTGCTTGGATCAACAACTAACATTTGTAATAATAAACTACGACTACCAGAACTTAAATGACCAGGTAATGTAAAATTGCCTGTATACAAACCCTAAACCCTAAACCCTAAACCCTAAACCCTAAACCCTAAACCCTAAACCCTAAACCCTAAACAACCCTGAACAATCAAGAAGGATCATTAACCAACACCCCATAAATTCAACACTCATGTACATTCATGTTAATACAAACCCTCAACAAGAAATAATAATGTATAAACCCTCAGCTGGTTATCTATCATAAACCCTAAACCCTCAATAAGACACACTAAACAACACATAATTCATACCCAATTAAATACCCTCAGAGTGTACACCACGCTCCATCTGTTTGGTGCTCGCACGGTTTAGTGTTTAGGGTTTAGGGTTTAGGGTTTACCGTGCTTAATTTTCTTGAACAAATTCGGTACGTGCTCGTCATCAAAGGGAAGAGACCCGCAGAGGAGAGCGTATAAGATCACCCCGAAGGACCACACGTCCACCTGCAAAAACCCCAAACCCTAAACCCTAAACCCTAAACCCTAAACCCTCGATAGCTCCCCAACCCGCAGTCCACCAGTTTACGTGACCTCTTATCTCCACAGATTAACAACCCTCAGTCTAATGCTTAGGGTTGGTTTAGTGACAAGGAAATATGGCTTCTTGTTTCAAGTGTGAGTCTAGGGTTTAGGGTTTAGGGTTTAGGGTTTAGGGTTTAGGGTTTCTCACCTCGGGGCCCGCATATGCCTTTCCAGAGACAACTTCAGGAGAAGCATAATTTGGTGAGCCGCAAGATGTCTTCAAAAACTCCCCATCCCTATACAAACACCCAAACCCTAAACCCTAAACCCTAAACCCTAATACGGCCTAAACCCTAATAAGCCCTAGACCTTGTAGAATAAACCCTAGACCCTAAGTAACCCTAGACAATAATAAACCCTAGACCAGACCAATGAATACACCATACATATACCCAAGGTCTTGCCGCGCCCGCCTCTCGCCATTGTTGACTAGGGTTTAGGGTCTAGGGTTTAGGGTTTAGGGTTTAGCTTTACCTCATGAAGTTCGAGAGGCCGAAGTCCCCAACCTTTACATTGAGGTTTTCATCTAATAAGACATTCTCTGGCTTCAAGTCTCGATGGCAAATCTGCAAAACACGCAAACCCTAAACCCTAAACCCTAAACCCTAGCATTCACCTTGGGAAAGTTGTGGTACCATGGCAACTACAGCCCAGTGTTGTGGCTAATGCTCAACACTAAACCCTAAACCCTGATCAAAGCCTTGCAGTGACGAGTGTCTGGGAACTGTAAACAGCACTAGGGTTTAGGGTTTAGGGTTTAGGGTTTAGGGTTTACGAGGTGCTCATGGCAGTGTTCTACAGCAGAGACAATCTGCTGAAAGAAGCGGCGGGCCTCCGACTCGGAGAGCCTTGCTTTCTGTATTATGTGGTCAAACAACTCCCCGCCTATCACACAAACCCTAAACCCTAAACCCTAAACCCTAAACCCTAAACCCTAAACCCTAAACCCTAATGTGTATGTCCCCCAAGCTGCTCAAATGCATCATCTGCCTCCCTAAAACCTCTGACCCCTTCCCCACCCTGCATTCCCCTCCCCCCCAAAACCCCTAAACCCTAAACCCTAAACCCTAAACCCTAAACCCTAAACCCTAAACCCTTTACCTGCGACATATTCCATGATGACAAAAATATCTGTAGGTGTATCAACAAGTTCATATAATCTTGTTATATGCGGATGATTAAGACCATCAAGAATAGATATTTCTCTTTTTATTTTCTCTAACATTTGCATTGCTTGCATCTTACTCTTATTTAATACTTTTACTGCTACTTTCTGTCCTGTTGTCTCATGTACAGCCACTGTATACACATATAAATATACATATATATATATATATATATATTATA
>NW_013566561.1:15000-17500 GCF_000499605.1 Eimeria maxima | reverse complement strand
GTTATAAACATTGCAAGAAAAGAAAAAAAAGAAAAAAAGAAAAGTTATTACATCATTGTATAATAGACACACACTAAACCCTAAACCCTAAACCCTAAACCCTAAACCCTAAACCCTAAACCCTAATCAGGTCTTATTTTTTGGCCAAGTCGCAAAGAAAGCCCCACGTATATATCTCAGGTGTATATGCAGCTTGTTTTTTTTATGAATAAAAAAGAAGAAAAATTTATTTATTTATTTATTTATTTATTTATTTTATTTATTTATTTTATTTATTTTTTATTGGCAAAAAAAAAAACAACAAAAAGAAAAATATATAAACAACATAGACGAAGAGAAGAAGCCCCAAAAAAAGACGAAATAAATTTGCTGTTGCTGCTGCTGCTGCTGCTGCTGTTGCTGCTGCTGCTGCTGCTACTGCTGCTGCTGATGATCGCTTGTTGCTGCTGCCGTTCCTCCTTCTTCTACGGCTAGAAAAGAATAAAAAAGGACTAAATAAATTAAATTTAACTAATTATATTTGTTTAATTAAAAAAAAAGAAGAAAAAAATAAACTTTTTCTTCTTTTTTATGCCCTTTTCTTCCTTTTTCCTTTTCTATACAACTACCGCTCCCCACAGCCATTAATAGATAAATAAATAAATATATTTTTTTATTTTTTTTCTTTTTTATATTTTAATTTAAATAAAATAAATAATTATATTTAATTCAATTAAATATTTAATTAATTAATCAATTAATTCAGGTGTATATGCAGCAGCAATGCTCGTCGCTTGCTGCTGCTCTTGTTGCTGTAGCTGTGCATACACCCCAAGAAGGTCACCACTAACTAATAAAATAAATTGTTACTTCTTATCTTTGCATATTTATATTATTTTATTATATAAGTATAAATAAATACAAATAAATATAAATATAAATATATAAATATAAATAAATAAAATAAAATAAATATTCGTGCATGCATACAGCTAGCTCTATTTATGTGTATAATAGAAGAAAGAAGAAATAATCTTCTTTTTATTCTTTTTTGTTACTTTTTATTGTTTTATTTATTTATTTAATCTTATTTAATTTATTATTTTATTCTTTTTATTGTATATAAACAAAACAAGGAAAAAAAAACTATTTATTTGCCCGTATAGTATACAACCATAGAACCGATAAACCCTAAACCCTAAACCCTAAACCCTAATCAATATCTCCTCCGCTAAAAATAAAATAACAACAGGATAAACTAAACAAAATAATAATAAAATTAATAGTGTGTTGTATTAATAAATAAATAAATAAATAAATAAATAAATAAATAAATAAATAAATAAATAAATAAATAAATAAATAAGAATTAATAGTACTATTGTTTTCCTCATCTTATAGAGGATAGTTTATTCACTATTTATAATTAAAAAAAAGAAGAATAAAAGGGGGAAAAAAAAGAAGAAAAAAAAACAAGAAAAAGAAATAAAATAAATAAAATAAATAAAAGAATAAGAATAAATAAATAAAAGAAAAAAAGAAAAAAAAAAGAAAAAAAAAGAAAAAAAAAGATTTATTTATTTGTTATCTTCTTCTCCATTGTAAACTTCTTCCTCCTTCTTGTCTTTGTGTTATTTCCTCATTACCCTAATAAAATAAATAAATAAATAAATAAATAAATAAATAAATAAATAAATAAATAAATAAACATAATTAATTAATTTATTAATTAATTAATTAATTAACTAATTTACTTATTTATTTATTTATTTATTTATTTATTTATTTATTTATTTATTTATTTATTTATTTATGTGCTTATCTTACATTATTATTTCCCTCTATACCTAACTCAAGTCCTCCTGTACCCATGGGGGCCCTCCTACTCCATCCCCCTAAACTGTACCCTGGGGCCCCCCCATTCCCTTGGGGGCCGCCCCCAGCATCTAGGGGGGCCCCCAACGTCTCTGGGGGGCCCCCTAGGGGAAGGGGCTGCCTAGTCCTTCTAGTCCCCGTAGTAGGCTGAGGGGGGGGCCCCCCGATGGAGTCATGATTAAGGGGGGCCCCTGATGAGGGGGCCCCCCACGAAGGTGCTATATCCAAGGAGGAGGGCCCCTCATCCCCTTGGGGGCCCCCCTCTACAGGGGGGGCCCCCCATTGCGAATTATTAGATGTTAATTGGGTACTGTTGCTTAGTTGGGAACGAATCGCTCTTCTACCAGACTGCAAGACACAAAGAAAAAATATTTATTTATTTATTTATTTATTTATTTATTTATTTATTTATTTATTATATTTATTTACTTATTTAATTGTTATTTGTTTAGTGTAATAAAAGGAAATAAAAAAAGAAAAGAAATATACAACATAATACAACAAATACAAAACCCTAAACCCTAAACCCTAAACCCTAAACCCTAAACCCTAAACCCTAACCATTTGTGAGAGAAGAGATCGAATGTCATGTTGTTGTTTAGAAGGACGAGAAGGAAGAAAATCAGAAGAAGATACCTGCAGTGTA
>NW_013566561.1:0-10000 GCF_000499605.1 Eimeria maxima | reverse complement strand
AGGCTGCAGTCCCACGGATGGTTGTTGGTAATACGGTACGTTTCTTACTACTGGGGGTGGTTGAGGTTGCTTATATGCATGCTAACCATCTTTTTAGAGGGAAAGAATATTATTTAAATAAAACAAATTAAATATTCTTACCTTTTGTTTATTAAAGACGTTGATTGTTTTATCATTGTGTGTTTTTTACCTCCAATTTACGCATGCAAACCCTCTGTGTGTGTTTCTTACGTACTAAGAGCGGAACGCCTTCCTCGAACTTGAACATATTTTCTCTATAGCCTGTTATAATGCAGCTAAATTTAGAAGAAATTCTCTTAGTTGTTTACATTATTCAATAACTGTTCTTCTTTATGTACAGAATAATTATAAAGGAGGCAACACTATTAAGTTATTCCTTCATCAGCTACATCTTCATATCCCTACTATGTTGTGTAGTTGTATTCACACTCCGAGACAGACAGGCCCGGCGGTCGGTGATTGAGGTTCCTCTTTTGTCTTTGTTTGTCTTTATTATGTATCTCCTCAAGCCTTATATTTTAACACTGCATAATTAAAATGAATAATTGAATTTTTCTGCCTTTTTACATCTCTTTTTGTGGCAGAGAGGGCGCTTTCCTTCTGCTTTCCGCCGTCACGACGGACTTCTCTCATGAGATCGGATGTCGATAGAGGCAAGAAAGGGTACAGGGGTTATATTAGAAAATATTTTAAACCTATTTTTTATTTTTATAGATAGTTTTTAGTTTTTCCTTCATTTTTCCTCTGCTAGCTGCAAGCTTTCTTATTCTTTTCTTCTGCTTGGTGGCCTTCATTCAACATGCAGCAGCGACCGGAGTCAACAAGAACAGAGAAAGCCCGCTGTACCATAGACCGCAAGAAACCAGGAGAAGGAAATACACAAACAACTCTTCTTCCTCCTAATTTAAATGGAAGTGTAAAGGAGAAATTGAAGACTTTTGAATCAAAGCAGCAGTCCGTCCTTCTTGCAATGAGGAGAACCAATCGGCGGCATCGGCTGCTCCTGTTGAAACTTCTATTGACAATGACAATACTGACGCTGCTGTTTACTGTGATTATACAATTGCTTTTGCTGCTGTTGTTGCGGCTGTTGTTACTGTTGCTGCGGCGATCTTTATGCCTCTGTGGAGACTTAGTTGTATAATGCTGCAGCTACCTAACTCCTTTTCTACATGATATTTGCCGTGTCTGCTGCAGAGAAGGATCAACACAAGCACCTAATACAAGGACAGTTCTCCGTCATATGCAAGTTGGTGCGACACCTTCAACATCCTCTGCAGCTGCAGCATCAGAGAAGAAGGTAATTAATTGATGGTTGTTGTATTGTCTTCATGAGTAGTGGTTTCCTTAGATAAAGAGCCCTCTAATAGGCATAAAGAAAGGGTTTAGGGTTTATCTAAATATAATACACAAGAAGAAATAGCGTTTATTGTTCTATAGAGATATAATGAGTGCCTCTTAGTATAGGACCCTGGTCTGTGTGTAGTAAGCTGCGTAATTGTGTCTAACAGCATCCTCCTTATAGTTATTATAAGATATACAATAAAAAACAATAACACATATATATATATAACAATATAAAATATTATTATAAATAATATTTATTATTTTGCTATTTATTTATGTTATATGTTATATGTTACCAGTTACGTGAACTAGAAGGTGTACTACGCCATCGTGAGGATTTGATTCGTTCTCTTGAAGGGGCGGTGGCTAAGAAAGAATCTGATTTATCTTTTGTATTAAAGGAAAAATTTGAATTATCTAGAGCTATTGTTGCATCTCGTGCTTCTTTTTCTTCTTCTCTTCCTGCTGCTGCTCCTGCTGCTTCTCCTGCTGCTGCTGGTGCAAGTCAACAACAGACAGACTCATCCCTTGAGTCAGCAGAAAACGGATCTGCTGAACTCTACCCTGTGCATGCGCATGCAACAGAGGCGCTGCACACACCATCTGCTGCAGAAAGAAGCAGCAGCAGCAGCAGCTACAGCGGGGAGCCCAATCTATCCAGAGTTTCCTTTAAGCCAACTGGAGAGGATACAGCAGAAGACAACAGCAGCAGCAGCAGCAGCACATCAGCAGCAGCGCAGATGAGTGACTCGCAGCAAGGGGAAGAAGACTCTCTGCTTGCTATAACGAATAAGAGTATAAATCAACAGATACTAGCAAAAAGAGAAAAAGAAAAGGCAAAGGGGAAAAAAGGAAGTGCAAATAGCAAGAAGGAAGAAGTCTTGCAGTCCTCACATTCTTGTACAGCAGCAGATACTAATAGGAGGCAATCCTCTGCAGATAAAGGGATATCTAACATATTAAATCAGCAGCAGCAACAGCAGCAGCAACAGCAGGCATCTGAAGAAACGCATGCAGATGCTGTTGGTATTGATGATACACAGTCAGAATTAAGGGATCACAGGGAATTAAAACATCCTGCTGCTGCTGCTGCTGCTGCAGCTGCTGCTGCTGCTGTTCGTTCAAATACTTCATTAGCAGATGCAGCAGCTTATCTTGGGTCTAAAGGATGGAAGATAAGAAGTAATTGTCTTATAGACACTAAAGAAAAGGAGGAATGCTCCTCCCCTGCATGCGACGGAGGAAGCCGTACTATTTCTACTACGGCTACAGTTGTTGTTGCACAGGAGGAGGCAGATAATAATAGCCCCTTAGGGAAGCAATTAAAGGAAAGTAATACATCTATAGATACAGAGGAGAAAAGGGAAGATATTCCTTTATATGAGGAAGGGAAGGAGGAGGAGAAGGAAGAAGAAAATGCAGTTTATGACATCCAACCCCTAGATGCTGCTGAAACTCAAAATGGTAGCAAGGTAGGTAGGGGGATGCTTATGTCCTTTCTTACTAATATTTTTATATTAAATTAAATAAAAATTAATTTGTCCTTATAAACTACTCATTTTAATCACTTGTTTACTTTCTTTGCCTTGTTGTTTCTTCTTCTTTTGTACATCTGCAGTTTCAGGCGGAGCTCTTCTTTAAGGCATTGCTGGTGAGACCCACTGGCTAAAGAACTTGTATATATATATATATATTGAATAGAGAAATGCATTTACTAAGGGGTTGTATCTGTTTGTTTTGTGTTATAAGGGAACATAAGTCAATAGATGTGCCTTTCGCTGCAGGTGCAGACACAGGCTATGATAGACGCAGAGACAGAAACCTCAGATGTTTTGGAGATGCAAGAAGGTAAGAAGTTGAAGGATCTTCTTATCTTCTTATAAGAGTCATCATTTTAGGGAGATAATTCTAACAGGATAACTAGCGCAAGCTAGGTTAACTGTTGGGGCCATCTAGGAATTAAAAAGATTATCTTTATTCATCTTACTCGCCAACTGCAGCGGACAAAATGTCTATCAAGCGAGTGTTGCCAGTGCTGGATGGTTCTTTCTCTGCAACTCAAGGACCATTCTTCTAGCAAGTCTAACGATTTATAATTATGTGCTGTCATTGCCTGGCCGCAGAGCTGTCGTCGAAGATTGACATATTGCAGAATGCTTTTGAAGAGGTAAACAGCAACCACTAGCCTAGCCTGTAGTAGTTTTATATATTTAGATTAATGCGCTACATTGGCGGAACTGCCAATCCATTCATATTGGCCTGTTCTGGCTTCATTTGTTCAGATTTGCCAGGAGCTAGATGCCGTCAGGAGAGAAAACAAAGCTCTGGCACAGTAAGATGCTCATCACAGTAAACGTTTGTCGAATTTGCGAAAAAAATGGTAGCACACTTTCATGAGAAAGCACTTCGGTTCCTTTTTTTGAATAAACTCTCCCTTAGCAGCATTGAGTATAAGCACCGTGGCAGTGCTAATATGACACCTAGACAGGCTCCGATGTGCCTCAAGCCTATCGTCATGATTCTTCTGCATACGTATAGCTTTTGCTGCATTTTAGCACTGGGCATGTGGTACTTCTGGCAAAGGTATGTGCCATCTGTTGCTGCTTTGTGTTTTTCAGACGAGCATCATCAACGGGTTCGCATGGAAATTTGGATACTGAAGAAACCAAAATCTTTAGGGGAACTTTTGAAGAGCGTAAGCAGGGCTCCTTGCAGTACCCTCCCCGAATGTTTCCCCTTATTGTCCAGATTGCATAACAAAATACAACTGTTGCCATATGACAAGCTGGTGATATTTAGAAAGTTTAACTCATATGTGTGTCAGCAACTAACGGCGGCGTTTGCAACTCTAGCCAGTGTCCGGAAGCGATTATCCCCTCGTGCCGAACGTCTGAGGTATGTCAGTGTTCTTATCAAGGAATCAAAGTGATGGACCGCTAGCTCAGTTTTATTAGTAAGTAAATTGCAAATTGCTGTAGACACAGCCGTCTACTCTAAACTGCAGAAGTTCCACAAGTCCTTGTTCATTTTGACTGAAATATGTTTGCCTTGCGTTTTTCTTATTGATTTGCACTGTTGGACAGGGTAGTGAGCGGACGAAAGAACAAATGAAAACAGCTATGCAAGCAATGGAGAAAAAACTCGACGAAGCATATTTGCTGCTTCAGGATGCCGAAGGAAAAAAGAATGAAGCAGAAGCTACCCTTGCCGCTGTTCAAGGTGAATTACATGAAGCCCGACAGCAAATAACTTTTTTGGAACAAAGATGCATTCTTATGGAAGAAATGGACAAACGAGTGAGCTTCAGTACTTAGTTTTAAAAGTGCAGAACGGCGCACTCCAGGGGAGACGAGGCAGATAATCAAGCGGAATATTGCATCCGGCTTGCATGATTCAGTTGGCTGTTGTGCATGTTGTGCATTCACCAGACTTGGCGCATGCTGGAGAAGCTGATATTAACACGAGACCAAGGAAGTGGATTTTCGAGTGACAGGCCATCAGCTATTGTAGGCGGAAATATTTGAGCATCTTGCCTTCACAACAGGAAACTATGCATTCCAGTTTCGGAACAATGAGTGTAGCAGGATTCCGCAGGAAACTCCCGGAACTTTTAGCAGGATCGTCAAACTTCAAATTACTTGCAAGTTGCCATTTCTTGCATATAAAGCAATGCCGTGTCCCTGTATAGTGGACCGTGCAGGAAATGGTAGTTCAGACAAACGTCCGTTACACCACCATGGAACTGCGTTAGTTTGAACTGCACTAGTTTGAACAGTTGCCGAAATCATCGAGAGCGGAGGCTCACCAGTTGATTGATAAGCCTTGAACATCACTCGCTTTCTACAACAAAAGAAACGGGGTGTGCCAAGTGGGCACTGATCTGACGGAAGTACACTGCCCAGGTGTACGGACACCTATGATGCACTTACAGAGTGTGCGTCTAACCGCGCTCTACTAGAATTGCTGCTTGAGCGAACAGTTTGCCGGGCTCAGTACTAGGAATTCACAATATACACTATTTCATCTACAACCATGAGAGCCTACGGCGCGGCACTCGTTGCCGCCTGCTCTATTGTGAGCAGTCGGGCAACGGACATTCTGGAAGGGCCTGAGTTTATCGATGTCCTCCTTCCAGAAGTTGGCCACGTGTTTGGAGTGACTTCCGCCCATCACACAACTCTCGAGGAAATGAACTTGTATGGCTTCTTGTTTTTTTTAAAGCCAATGGAGGTTAATGGAATCTCTCCTTAGGCGAGTTCAAGATGTATACGTCCTTCCGCCTGCACCTAAATTGGAGGATTGCCTTTCTGCTCTCGTTGGGATTCCGATAACCCACCAGGTATACTCGAACCATATTTGTCTTTACTAGTTGCACCCAAGCAAAGGATTTTCTTTCTCCAGGTCAAGCCATTCTCCGATTCTGTCAGCATGCTTGATGTCAAGCCATACCAAAACGCACAACTGAAGATCGTAAGAAGCTTTCACAACCCTTGGGCCAAGCTCAGGAACCAAAAATATACTTCTCAGGCAGAGGCGCGCGCTGCGGAACTAGCAGCTTCTGTTGCACCAGTAAGTTTGACTCAGGCATACTTCGGTTTTCCATGAACTGGAGTATGCATTACTCAGCTAGTGGCCCTTGCACCAAAATCCAAGTTCTACAAGTCGGCCTCCCTCTCAAGTCTCAGCATCGAGATCGCTCCCGGTCCTTACCAGTCCATGCTTTATGCGATTGTCCAGGCACTTGTTTATGCCATTCTTGTAAGTAAATTTGACACCGTGTACAGCGCGTAGAATCAATTCACGTTCCTGAACAATTTAGGTCCCCGGAGCCCTCAGAGGCATCCGCAGTGGGTAAGCCACAAATGACGGTTGACGGTTCACGCCAGAAGCTAATGTACACATTCAGGAGGTCAACTGCCCACGCCCAAAAGATGCTGTTGGGCACGGCATTCTTTGTTTTCCATTCTGCCGGCATTGTTATTCTCCAAAACGGTATGAAAAAAATACTTGGCTGCAAGCAATCTTGCTGTGTACAAAACTAACCACAGTGTTGTCCCTGAGAGCACTCATCGCCATTCCGGTGTCTTTGGCCTTGGGCCTTGCCGCCATGATGCTTGCACTGAGAAGCATGGACTCCGTTGAACAGCTTCACAAAGTTCGAGCCCACCTTCCACATACGCATGGAATGGAAAGAGTAAGCTAGAGCAAACCTTCCTTCTATGACTTGCAGAGCATCTTCCCCTTCACAGGAGCCTCTCGCATGGTGTGCATGCATGAAACTGTACTGCATCTTGCTGGCCAATATGTCCTACCACTTACTTTCAAGGCAAGTTGGCACTGGCAGCCATTACGTCACTTGCTTTTTCATCACGAATAACATAGCTTAATGCCTTACCGATATGGTTTGGCAGGGATCATTACCGGCAACGTCATGTTGGCTGGGCTGCTCTATTTGGGATACCTCGTGGTTGTAGCGTCTCTAGTGTTCCGCAAAATAAGAGAAGATCCTGACAGCCGAAAAGTGCAATGCCGCATTGTTTCCCTCAATTGTGCATACATAGCCGCCTCAGGTGTATCCTTCTACACTAACGTAAGCCAGTATCACATTTTCTATTCAAAATATCAGTTCATCACCTGGCGTAGTTGATTGCGGTATACTGCGGAGTTGGTGACTTTGTCGCCCTCGAGCCAGGTTAGTCCGATATTTAGTTCTTCCATTGCTAACTGCTTAATATATATTTCCTGCAGCCGTATTCTTCACTGCCAACCGGATCTTTGAGCTTAACTTGGGAACCATCATTGCGATCATCGCCCTTCTGGCTATGTGGGGCATGGCATATCATGAACAAAGTAGGAAACTTGACATAATTGACTCTTAATCTGTAGCAAATCGATCAATTTCAGGTCAAATGGACGAGAGTGGAAAGAATGTATCATCGATGTCTTCTGTGGCCTTGTCCACTCACGAAGAATCTCGCAGGGCTCTCGAAGAAGCGCTCCACGAGATGCGCACTGGCGCGTACAAAGAGTGACCTCGCTCCTCGAATCTCTTTGGCAATTGCCTCAACCACACACGTTAAAACAACTTCCTTTGAGTTCTTTTGCAACCCACCACCGGGTCTCAACAATACGAGGCACTGAGCTTTCAGTCATATATTTACAGTGGTATTCTGCAGTAGCCTGTTTCTGACGATAGGAGCAAAAGTTTACTGCCTCATAGAAAGCGACGACTGTACCCACCTAAGACCGAAGTATCCTAGGAAGGTCCAGTAATGAAACTTTGTTCGCAATGCTTTTAGAATATCCTTGGCTGGTCGGCTCAAGTCAACTGTGTGGTCTGGAGCACACCTAGGAAATTCGATTACACCTCCAAAGCCTTCTTTACTAAAACAAGTCCAGAAACTTTATCCCCGCTTTAATATGGCAATTCTCTCCACGTGAGCAGACGGACACCTTTCCAAGCACAACCGGTGGAGGGGGAGATGTGGTAGTGCAACGTACACTACCGGGGGGATAACCCGTAAGGTCTCTAGGGACCAATAGAAGGAAAAAGCATCGAATTCAATAATATTTACATAGCAGATAACTATCTTTAATATTAGATTAAGGCCTTAGACCTGCAACTAGTTTGAAGCTTGCCGACGGTTAGTGTTGGTAACCACCGGCATCCCCAGGTTTCCGCCAGGCTGTAATCTCAAGGCCTACAAAATAGCCTGATATAGGGTGTAATGCACATGCACTAGAATGATACACCATGTGAAGCCTATAATGGCCTACTCTACGACCTATTCTACGACGGGTAATGATATAAAGCTAGTGATAATTTGGAGCATTTAAGAATAGAACACAGCAAGCAGGCTACGAGCACCAACAGCCCATCGCGACCGTGGGACGGGCTGGGAAACTGAGGAACTGACCCACATTTCAAGAGTCAAAGCCAGACATAACTGTTTTAGTTCTCTTTTCCTATACCCCAGGTTCAGCCTATGACTGCGGGTGCCGCTGAGCAGTTTTTTTTGCCGCAGCTAAGTTGCCAGCCGCGCGCGCATATGTGACTACTCAACGGGAAGCAGACATTCACACACAGGAAGCAGGCCCCTGGGGAAGGGAGAACACCCAGATACGAGGCAGAACGTGAAATATTAACTCGCAACGAAGAAGAACCTTCTTCAACAGAGCGACACACTTAGTGGAACCCAAAGCGTTACCGCGCACACAGTCACATGGAGCACTCTCAGGAAGGCAATACCCAGGCTGCACTTCCGAAGATGATACACGGTCCCCGCGTCCCCATATATAAGACCAGAGGCGGAAACTCATGAGGGTATTGCTCCCGGGAGTTAATTTCCTGCGCTTATTGCAGATGGTATAAAATGAATCCGGAGAATCCCTCAGGAGATGGGGAATCAAGATGAGTACTTACTGGACTAGGAAGGCATTAAACTACTAATCGCATGCAAGCACATCAGCTTTACTACACTGACGTGGCGGACTGGGACCGTGTAAAGCAGGAAATGAACCTTAGATTCTGTGGGATGTCACTAGGGGCGCTGAAGGCAAGACCAGAACCGGTTAGGTACGAAGATGAGCCCATGATGTATGCTGCAGACTTCGCATGGCCCCAAGACAAGAGCAGTCTTTGCCTCCAAACGATCGTGTAAGCATATTTCGTGGCAAACAAACTTTTTCCTGGTTCTGAAGATGTTAGACAGGTTTCCAGACCTTTGAAGAACTTGCTGAAACCGTGATATCTATCATGCGAGTGATAGATGAAATGCTGGATGACGTACAGCACCTTCTGAGGGAGCTTCAGGACGAAGTGTAAGAGAAGAGGTATAAGCAAGGATTTAGCCCTAAGAAGTAGGGGAAGCCTTACGCATGCATGCACCAAGAAGCCAAAGAAATTACCTGTTCGGGATGTGGGGGCAGGGGAAACACCTCACGTAAATGCCCCTCGAGAAGTGAGCCCCTACAACGAATATGGGAAATGTGTAGGAGGTGTGGATGTATGGAACACCACGCTAAAGATTGCCAACCGCGGGGATGATGGATGGTGGGGGCATCAAGGACGGGGGGGCTGATGGCTGCGTACGGGAGGGAGGAGATGGTGTTGCTGATGATGCCATTGCATTAACAAGAGGCGTTGGCTCATTAAGCCGCAATAGCGGCACCGAGGGACCACAACAAGGAAACGGTGGGGCATCCCCTTCCCCTTTTCCACTGCCGAACACCTTGAAGACGCCGGTGCCGAGGAGCGCTGGCTGCAGCAAGTGCATCTGCTGCACCCACAACTGGAGGAGATTGGTGACAACGCCGATAGAGCTATTTCCGCCTCCCCTGAGTCAGCTAGAGGGCAGGATGACCGCCTTGGGCGTGAGGCAGCGTCCCAGTTACCGCGGGAACAGCTCTGTCAACAAGATGAGGCTGCACGAAGTCACGTAGTCTTCGAAGAGGCAGGGGAAACTTCGGTCTTGCAGAGCTTCTGCACTGCAATAAAAACGCGTAGAAGGAGGACAAGAGGCCCAAGGAGATGGTAGCAACGCAATCTGGCGTAGCAACCACAAGCGAGGGGGGGGGAGAAGTTGTAGTGCACGGACACTACAATATATATATATATATATTATATATATAT
>NW_013566560.1:0-24404 GCF_000499605.1 Eimeria maxima | reverse complement strand
TATATATATATATATATATATATATATATTGCCACTTGGCATTCCTTCTGCCGTCATTTGCGGCTCTTCTTGCTCAGTAGGCTTGTTGCTGCTAAAAGGGGTCTGAAGGTCATTTTGTCTGCATTCGTGACTTCTGCTGCACGTAGGCCGCGGTAGAAGAACGGCTGGCTGCACTGCGCCTGCTTGGGGCGCTTGCTTCGGCTGTAGGGGCTTCAGCGCCAGCTGCTTGGGGGAAAGAATGGACTGCTGTTGCTCTTGACAGTTGCTCCTCTGAGTTTTCGATCGTCCGTAGTGCGGCGTTTGAGGTAAGCATTCTCCATCTACAGGCAGCTCAACGCAAACTTTTCTGCCTCGGTGAGAGAATTCGGCTATGCTACAATATGATCATCAGCTGCTGGTTTGTGGGTGCTGACACTCGTATAGGCGCTTCCGGGTTGTCTGACAGCTCTCGCGTCTTCTCCAGAGCAGCAAGGGCAAGCTACCACCGCTGCCTTGGAGCTCGTTGCTTCTTTTCTGTCAAGCAGCGAGGGCCAACTGCCACACTCAACGGCAACTGTAGCGGCGGAACACATGCTGCCAGCTATTGCACAGATCGTAGCCGACCAGGCGAAACGGCAGAGGGAAGGTATGTTGCCAGAAGAGTGTAAGGTGCCTTCAGCGCAGAGGGCGGCCCTACTTGAGAAGCTTTTCGTCGGCATGGGCAAGCTCATACTTCCGTAAGTTCTGCCCCTCGACCAGCACTGATTGGTAGCCAGTCTGCACGCAGAGACTAGAGTGCCTTGGCTTGGATATCATTGTGGTGACCTCTAAATGGGTCGGCGCCCAAATTAGTGTGCAGTGGCAACGATGATAACGTTGTTGCAGGGTCTTAACTCGCGAGTTCGAGCGTCTAGCTACTAGGGAGCAGCAGGACGATGAATGGGAGGTGAGAATTTTGAAATGGCCGTACCCATTCAGCCTGCGCTGCACAGAAAACGAACCAAAGCACCTGTGCCGTATGCGGGCTAGTTGCTGTTCTTTTCAGGATCTTAGTGACGATGACCAGGAGGAGGACACCAGCTCTTTCTATGACGCCGTCATGCAATGCTCGGGCAACCTTTTCAAGGTAATCGCACGAAAAAAGGAGACGTTTGAATTCAACTACTATGGTTGACAATGCGAATTTGAGTACAAGCAGGCTTGATTGTAAACTAAAGGCCATTGCACAAGTGCATAACTCTGCACGATATGCACAATTAGACCACAGCAGTAGCGGGAGCAGGGGAAATACGCAAGATCAGTTTATGCTTCACCACACCCTTTTTTGCTTGGTAGGGAACGACGCATTTAGAAGGGGCCCCAATATTTGGGAATATGCTGTGTCGGCGTCTTCCCTCGTCCGAGTGCTTCAGAATGCTCTTGATCGTCTCCTGTGCATTTTTGAGCATTTGAACTATGTATTGTATCCATCAGGTGTACGGGTCGGATTGTTTGCCACATTTTGACGCTCATTTGCGTCTGCCGTATGGGGCGCTGTTGGCACATGACCAGTCAAGCTACTATGGAAAGGTCAGATCAAAAACTTGCAAGAGAAGCGAGTTACTGACGTTTGAACCATTTTGCGTTCTCTCAAACGTTGGCATGTGCCAAATAATCCGATATGCTGCACGAGCTCTATTAGCGGCCGCTGCAACGTCGCACCGTTGGCAGTTGCCTTCCTGGCACAGGCAAAACCCGACTCTCTCGCTCTCTCTCCTCTCTCTCTCCGTGCTGTCCGCAGGTTGCAGCTTTGTGTCTTTACGCTGATGCGATCAACTACGGAGATCCGGCGGCCACCCTAGAATGTAGCAAGGTGTTGGTTCCGGCGGCGCTTCTGGCCGTCAGCCCCCAAGCCGAATGGGCCATTGATGAAGAGCACATGCTGGCCATTTCAGCATCGACTTACGGATTAGGTAGGGATATTTTCGCAGAATACATATATTAGTGGGGGCACGATGTGGCAGTCTTGGCTCTTTGTGCTGTCATTGCTTTCATTGCGAGTTCGATTTCTTGGGACGCAGGCGTTGTCGCGCAAAGGCACCCTGAACTGTTTGGTTCGCAGCTTCAGGGCACGCTCGAGGCCCTGGAACGGTGCATAGCGAACCCGTTGCTGCGGTGTCAGAGCGGCAGGGCTGCAGCTGACGGGACAGCCTGCTCACTTCTTAAGGTTTATGCAGGTTTTTGCATGACTCTTGGGATTGATGCGGCTTCTGCAAAAGTCGCCACTCTATTAGAGGCATGGTAAGTAGGGTACTCAATTTGTTTTGCGGCTCAGCACTTTTCCAGTGTGTACTGTCGTTTGCTGACGACCCAACAAGAGCCATTTGCGCGGTTCCCGTCTGTTTGCAGGTTCCCCCTAGTGGAGGATGAGCAAGAAATCTATGACGCTCACGAGCTCCTACTACAAATGGTCATTCAGGACCATCCTCTAAGCTCCAATCCAGCAGTGCGACAACAGTTGCGGCGCCTAGTGTTGGATATCCTCCCTGGACGACCCGAGTTGATTGGGGAGCGGGCAAGACGAGAATTGTTGCAGGCCGCAATAGACAAGCTCCGTTGACCTGCGTAGTTGCTAGGGGTCGCTTAATCTCCAACGCCGAGTCGGCGTTTACCTTCGCGTCATACACTCTTCTACGTGCTACGAAAAATGCTTTAGTCAACGAAATGATAAAGACGTAGCACAGTTTGAATTACTTAGGGTGCACAGTGTCAGGGTGCACTGCAGCCCGCATCCACCCTAGCCTCCCAACGCGCCAACTCCGTTCTGCCCTCAGCTGCCATTCGTCTGTGCTGCTGCTGTGGCTGGCAGTTTCATGCCGTAGTAGAATCCGCAGCGAGTAGCGTCTGCGCGTGGTGCTGTAGTGTGCATTCAAACGCTGGGTGAATCGTAATTGGATGCCTGTCTAGCGGTCATCTGCATACTTGCAAAATGCGCGCTATAGGGCAGCAGGCAATCTCCTTCACTTCGCAGTCCCGGAAGTACTGACGCCCGTTAGTTGCAGGCAACTTGCCCACTGAGCGACGAACTCGCGAGAGTGTTTTTGGTGTAGTGAATGCAGCGCCTGAGGCTCCACTAGTTTTAAGGCTGGCATCGGTGGGTACACCCTGTTTGGTTTCACAATATTATTCAATAAGTGCTTAGAACACGGCAGTTGAATTACTCTGCTCGATATGCGACTGCAATGGCGGCCGTCAATTTGGCAGCCGTCAATTTGCAGAGCTTTGGAGCTGGTCAGCGTCCCATCAAGTCCTTCGGTGAGTGGGCTTACGACGAGGGGGGAAACGGCATCTAAAATTCGACGAACATCAAAACAAATGCTACATCAGTAGCAGGATTTACACCTGAGCGTACCCGTGGCTTCGTACTGCAGTTCGCTGTGGAATGGCGAGACGCAGCTTTGTGCTGCCACTTGAATGGCGGCGTTGGTAGCGCGCAACAGATTACCACGTGCCCAGGGACTCCGCGCTGGGTGAGGTGAAGAGGAGTTTAGAAAAGCACCTTCTGGCGTTGGCGCAAGGGGGGGAGCACATATTTCTTTATCCCAAAAAACGTGAATCCCCGATTGCTTAGCATTGAAAGGGGAGCTGCGCCACACATTCCTCAAAGATCCTAGACGAATTGCAACGTAAGGTGTTTCCTTCGCTGCATCTGCAAAATAAACACATTATACTGCTGTGAAAACAACTTGCATTGGCATTCGCTTTCAGAAGCCCTACCCTGGGTCGAGTCAGGGTACAATATTGCTATCGCGTGTGCAGCATCCACATTGTCTGCAAAGACACTTATTGGAGAAGGGACGGATACGGGCATCACCATTGCAAGAATAATCCGTTCCCCGCAGTTGCATCACGCGGAAGTGAGCCAGGCTAACTTCTGCAAGGCCAGCGACCATGGACATGGTGTACGGACAAGGTGCTTGTTGGTCAACTAGACGCCGACTCCCTGCCATCTGATGCATGTTATGTGCTTTCTGCACCCTTGTGACGGCTTAGAATCTTGTAATGAAGGCTCCTTAAAGCTAGATATCAGCCACGGGCACAGGCACCTTTCATGATTGGGCTGCTCCAGGAGGGCGCTGCTGGAATTCTTGTTCCATGATAATCTGCTAATCCGTCACTTCAGGTGAAATAACTAAAAATGCAGTTAGCCGATACAGAAACAACAATAATTCTATGTCACGAAGGCTTAAATAAATGGTCAGGAAGCTCGTTCCTCCCGGCGTAGCTTTCCGCAGCGCCTTTCTTTGTGACTGACTGCGCTGCTACGAACGTCGCCTTCGATACTGCCACTTCCGGTGACTTTGGTGTTTGCATGAGGAAGTAAGCAAACGACCCTGCAAATGAGTCACCTGCCCCCGTCGTATCGACAACGAGTTCGCTCGGAACGGGTTTCGCCAGTGGCACTGTCACGGATTTCCCACCGGCAAATATAACACACGGATGAGCTCCGCGCGTGATGACAACATTCGCACTACCTTGTAAGCCCGCAGAAAACCGACAGGCAGTACGAACCATCACCTCATGAAGACGGTGTGCAATGCGTTCTTCGTCATACGTGTCCGGGGCAGCCGCTTCGCTGTCCCACATCTTCACGAGTGTTTTTGCTTCAATGCTGTTGCAAAGTAGAAAATCCGTGAAGCAGCAGATCTCGGGATCAACAGAGTCAACTGGTGCCGGCGTAAATACCGTCAAAACCTTGGCATTTGCTTTCTTAGCAATTCGGAAGCACTCCACTGAAGCGGATCCCGGAATTCCATTCTCTGACACGATCACTTTTGCACCCCCCAGCAACCTAACACGCAGCAACAAACGCCGACGCAATTATGAATGTTGATGTTCCTATGAACCTAGGGAACTATCCATTCCACAACGTCACACTGCACTCTGCGATTCGAACCTACAAAACATACGAGGGCATCCGTGACAAAGTGGGTGGCTGCTCGGTAGCGATGTGCATACGCCCTCAATACGGTGTTGCACTGCTAAAAATATTATAGGGCTGTGGCAAGTTACGAGAAGACGGGCTCTGCAGAGACGTGCTCCTTGCTCAACAACGCATTCGCCCCGGGCAAGTAGGCAATGGTATTTTCCCCTCCCTGAGCAACAGTGACGAGGGCTGTGCCAGTTGCAGCATGAGAATCTGTGAAAATGCCCCTAGTATCAATACCCAGCGACTGAAAGTGGCGCAGAAAACTCAAACCTGCAACATCTCTCCCAATCCTTCCAACCATCGCCACGCCGCAAGTGGATGGCGTTCCTCCATTTGTACGTGCGCCATTTTCGCATAACGCAATGTCTGACCCTTGGTGAGAGGTACCAAAGGAGCATTCGTGGGTGACCTTTGGACAGGCTGAACTACTCTGCCTTAAGAGGGCAGCTTGAGCAGCCTGGTTAGCCCCCTTGCCTCCAAAATGACTCTCCAGCAAGGAAGAAAAGACCGTCTCCCCCGCACTCGGAAGTCGCGATACAAATGACACAAGGTCAGAATTGATGCATCCCACTACCACAATATCTATGTTCGCAGCCATTTTCACCTAAGTACACATGCGTGTTACGCCACGTAGAAGTAGCCGCTGGAATAGTCAGGAAATCAAAACAGATGATCGCCCTTTTCTTCCAAATATCCCTTGAAAAAGGTATGTGATGGACCTGCTGACTCCAAAACAGTGAAAAGGCAGACCACACAAGAATACGTGAAATACCCGTTAGCCAGAGGCCCTGTGTGCTTAGAGAGAGAGTTTTCCGGGAGAAATAACCGTTAAAAATCTCTCTGTCCAACAAATTCGGAGGTTAAAAATGCGATGTTGTGGGATGCATGGTTAGCAGATCGCCTTCATTCATGCCTCAAGCCCGGACTGCAGCCCCAACCGGCGAGTATATGTACTTGGAGGACTCGTTATTGGCGAAGCAGCAAAGTTGATGCTTGCAACCGCTGAGAAGGCGTTGTTGTTGTATATTATTCTACATATGCACTTACCAAGCGCCTACACCGCCACTGCTGAGTGAAGCTCCGCTGCCGATTGCGCGAAGTATCTTTCGGAGAGATCGACGACCTCCTACGCTCTTCAGGATGGGGGCCTATCTGAGCAAGGAAGCGTCGGAGGATCGAGGCACCAAGGTATTTCTACTTCTTTTTCAACTTCTCGCTGATAGACGGCTGCGTCCGCACAACGCCTTCGACTGCGCAGGACGACGCTCCCTCTTGGCATCTTAAACACACAGTTCTATCTGGTGCTTATTTATCCAGCGTGACCGTAGGCGACGGTTGCTCCATTGTGTAGCAAGCTTTAAAAGCGCCGCCGGAGTGCCCCAATGCAGGCTGTGGCGCCCTAACGAATGACTCCTAGCCCATACACCACTCTTTTGCTGTTCTTAGTCCCTTATAGGTTCCTCACTGTGAATTTGGTTTAAGATTGCTTTTCTCGCAGGTATGGCACCGTTGTTGTTTCGCCTGGAACCGTTGGTTGCACCCAGTCCTACATTATGGGGCAGTCCCAGCAATCTTCGCCTTGGGTCTCGCGGCCAATGGCGAGCTCACAGCAAACCCCGCAACTCTCTTCCAGAAACTTATCTTGAATTGACGTCAAGCAGGCCTTGATGGTTTACATACTTTGCTCTATAGAATTACATCCGTCATCCAAATTTGGGGGATGCGTTTTTGCAAGATGCCACCGACTTATCGTCTGCTGGCAGTACCCACAGGGTATTTCGGACATACGGAGATCGTTACTTTGTATGGGGATTGCAGATCCCCTGTTACCTGCTGTCCACGACTTGTTGCAGCTGAGGCTCTTGCTCGTAAGGGAACAAGTGCTCCTCGGCACTCAGTGAACTGCTCTATTCTGTCTGTAGGTCGAGGCATCATAGTGCCACATGGACTCAGCCTCCACGGCCGCTAGGTGGCTAGTAAGTGCAGCATCCCGGTGGGCTTTCTTTTGCAGATGGCGTAGATTGCTTTCATTGTGCTCCTTGTGGGCACTGGTTGTTGCTCAAGCCTCCCTGGCAGCATGGAAGCCTTGTTGCGAGGGATGTGGTTGCGTTGCACAACCCCCTCCCCGAGCTGCTACCAAACTATTTATTTGGGGCTGTCGTTGTGCAAAAGGTGAACCGTGGACACGACTGCAAAGGCTGCTGCGCCTCCGTACATCTCACATAGCCCGGCGCATACATCCAGTGGCAGTGTATAAATCCGCAACATTCCGGGCTGTCAACATGAGCTCCCTCTAGCGTCTGCCCACGGCTACAGTATTGCGTGGACTGTTGTTTGCAAGAGTCTGCTAAAGCAGCCAGGGGGGGTTTTAATCGCTAAAGGCCAACGCAGCTTAACATAAAAGAACTTAACATAGATCCAAACGGATGCACCCACACATATCTGGAGGTGCCTGGAGACGCCACTGAATACGCCCAAATTTGCTGCAGAGAACCCCCCCCCTCCCCTTTTTTTTTTTTTTGGTAATCCTTGGCACCTTCAACAGGCCAGGCAGTCACCGTACCAGTTGATTGTCCACGTTCACCGCCCTTCGGTTCGTTGCATGATTCCTTCTGAGGTTGCGGTAACTAAACCGATATGCCGTGAATGCAGAATTCACCACTTTCGACGGCCCAACGACCTGCATCTTCTACGATAATACCACTGCCCAGGCACTCAAGCCCTAGCTAGAGCTTCGCGGGAGTAGCCTCCGTCTTATGGTTGCTTTCTTCTGAGGCGCTGTCTGGTGTATCTGGCGGGTTCCTTGTCAATTCACTAATGCTTCTCCCCAGTTTCTTCATGCGAGAGGCAATTCTGATCCTCGCATCTCTCACGAGCGTGGGGACTTTGAGCTTCACGCAGTCTTCACTCCTTTGTATGCTACGCGGCCGGTTTGTGCGGAAAACGTCGAGGATTGCCTGCGGGTCAGCATTCTGAAATGCTACCGCATAAGTCGACGTAAACAATGGGAAAAGATGCTCAACTTCATTTGCACGGATCACCTCGGCCACCAGTTCGAGCGTGGCCGGCCCCTGCGCAAGCAGAAAGCGCATGTGACAGACAAACCCGTGTGGGCACGTGGGGGCTGTCCAGCATACAAACGGTTCGACGACAGAAGGGGACTTTAGCCTACAGCCCCTCGAATAGCCTGTGGAAACGCCTGTATCACGTGAATCTGCATGTACGTACTTGCAGCTTCTGACCGTTGAGCATTTCCTTTTCCAGCTGATCCCAATCCTTGCCCTTCTGACGAACGAACGCCGCAGCAACTCTGGCGTTGCGTCCGCCAAACACCGTCGTGATAACATCAGCATAGCCTGCGCTGTCGTAGAGCGTGTCCTGTGGCAGCCAAACAATCACGCACACGGACAGGCTGAGACGCTGTAGCTGGCACGACCACATCCAGCATACCCCCCGAAGCACTTTTCAGGGAACACGGCACTCGCCGCAGCAACAGCCTCTTGAAGACAAAATGCACAGCCTGACTAATGTAGCTCACAGCAAGGAGGTCCCCAAAAAAGAGCATGGTGAATGTCTTTATCTCTTCCACTCCAAGTCGGAGGATTGCTGCCTTGGTGTTAGTCCCCTGTCCCATTCCTTCACAGAAGCCACCGGCAAGAGCAACAACGTTCTTCAGAGCTCCGCAAACCTGCAGAGTCACTAACAGCGCTTGAAAAATGTTAAACAATCTCGACCTACCCTGTCAAAGAAGCGGGTAAGCCATGCGTGAGTTGATCCAACAGATATAGATGAATGCACACTGCGGGCGAAAGTGAGGCAGCATCTCAGTATGTTACGGTGAGGCCCAACTCACCTCCACACCATCAACATCTGGAAGCACGTTTATCTTAAAGTTGGGTCTGTCAAAAAGGAGTTGCCACAACGCTGCCGTCTCCGTTTCACCGTCCGGATGACCAATAGTTGCCTCCGCGAAGTTTTCAGCGGCAACATCGTTAGCCACATTAGCGCCTACGACGAACGGCATCAGAATGCAGCTGACTCGTTTGCAAAGCATTCAATGTGCCTGGATACACGTTTGTTATGCACATTCCATCCAAGCAGTCCCAGCCAGGCGCAGCACAATAGTGGGAAATCCTCACCCGAGAGGATGCACGGCTTCGGGAGGTCCAAAATTGAGCCGATTTCGTGCGTCAGGGTTAAAGGCCATCCATTCCTTACGCCTATGCCTTTAATGAGGGAAATGGCGCGACAATGTGGAGGCAGTAACTTGGCTTTTCGCAGTTCTCGACAGGCTCTCTGCTCACACACATACTATTCCACGGTTGATTCGCTCATTCCAAGACTCCCTCTTTATGTTCCACTGCATGCAAGCATTAACCATATATTCACTCTATTCCAAATGAATACAGGGAACAGTGCGGAAGCCCTACAGGCTACAGTCTAAAGTGTGAACACAGTGAGGCGTAAACCTAAAGACATCGGCGCTGTTCGCAGGTTGTGCCATTCACCTCGATAAACTGGTGGGGCATGACAAAGACCAGCAGGTCCGCATCTCTGCAGGCATCCGTGAGGGAAGGAACAGCACGTAAATTCGAGGGGAGTTCGAAACCTGGAAGATACTTCTTATTTTCGTGGTGGTTGTTTATCCAGTCTGTGAGCTTGCGGCCCTCAAACTCCTCCTCAAACACCCACATGCGGACCTGCGGCGCATACAAATGTAATCAGCATCCCTTTCCCGTCGTACGATATTACTCAAAACTTCACTGACACAAGTGCAACTCACATGCATGCCCATTTCGGCGCATATTGCACTGACTACCCCAGTTCTCTGTATAATCTAAGCAGTAGCCCTGTGGAGGAAATGATAACCGTACATCCGTATTGAATATATGCGAGTTTTTTGCATTTGAAGCGACTATCTTCCCTACTGCCGTCCCCCAATTACCGGAACCAACCAAGGAGACCTGCGGCGACACAAGAAACCAGTCGTTGGGGCCAAGCCAAGATGTACTAGGCACCGCTGCCGCGGAAGTTCCCCAATTCCCTACTACGGACGTGAGAAGATCTGCACATCTGAAAACCTAATGGCAAGTGAAGAGTCAGCTTACCTTTAAAGGCCCCTTTTGGAGAGCCTGGAGGAGCGGCGGGTACGCGGAAGCGGGGCGGAGGAAGGCCTCCATACTTGCAGGTGTCAATAAAAACAGAAGACAAAACAACAGCACCGCGTTCCAAATGCGCAGCCCTAGGCGAGGCCAGCGAGGTCCCAGGTGGGCTGAGTGGGCGGCGGCGGGGGCAGTAACAACCCCTGACGGCCAACTTCGGTGGAAGCGGTTGCAGCTGAATGTGCCTGGCTTCCTCTCGTTGTATACGCCAATTAGCTGGGGGATCCGCTGTTGCATTGATATGGAAAATGTAATTGGGCGTGGCTGCTCACTAAATAGTTCTGCGACGCGTTAATTCCGCAGAGGACTATAGAACAGACCTGCCTGCACATGCCATCTGTGAATTCGTTTTATGCATGTCTTTCTGTCAATGAAGAGACGAGTGCAAAGGTACCCGCTGGGAAACTGCTCAATGCGGGATGGGTGAATAATAAGATTCTTTATAACCGTCTAACGGAAATCTTATTTACACGTCGGCGCTGTGGTAGCACTGGACGAAAGGTATGACACAGCACACAGGGAGGCGGCAGACTCCGCACACACCACAGCAGCTGTTCGGCATGGGACTACAATGGGGTGTGCTAATGGCATCGGGCAACAGACCGTAGCAACAAAAACCACGTTTAAATTGTAAACGTCATAATTATAAGTGATATAAGTTGATATAATAGATGGAAAGATGGGGTTCCTCGGATGGCTAGTCCATTAGGGCTCAGTGTAGTGTCAACTATAGTGGCAGCAGCGCCTCTGCGGACTCAGCACTGCAGGGGAAGTGGAGTAACTAAATTAGTCTTTAAGAAGTACTAACACTCCTAGTGCACGCCTCAAAAGGGGACCTAGGCACCCTTTCATCTGTTGTTGCCCTCCCCATGCAGCGTTCTAGCAAAGACTGTCCGATGCTTATAGCTCAGTTTGTTCATCCTCGTAGGTCTGTCTCAGGTTTGCACGTGAACCACCACTCCGTTTTAGTATGCAACTAGAACATAGGCTGAAACATTCAATAACTGTCTAGAGGGTTCATGCAGGCAGCCATGAAGACCTATGTGTGCTTGCACGTGGGGCTGTCTTGCGCCTCGAGCAGAGAGCCGCAATAAGCTGCATTGCAACTACTTTGAGGGCGTCATCCCTCTCCCAACCCTAGAGGCGTTGGCCGCTGTGCACAGAAAGTGTGGGGACTAGAGAGGGCGCTCAGCCGCCTTTAGGGACTTCTGGCTCTCTTGCACCACGCAGTTGTCTTACGATAGGCTCCACCCCCCTCATTATACTCTTGCTACCATAGGATGTTTCACGGAATGCAGGTGAGAGTAATGAAACTCACCCCATGAATACACGCACTGTATGCAGCAGGGCGAACAGCTGCAAAGCCGTGCGTTCTACCGAAGGACCGGCACAGGTATCATATTCATTCCAAAATTCAGACTCTCACTTCTCCAACACAATGGAGATTGATCTGGGTCGGTTCTTTGGTGGTAATGTGGCCAGCCGTTGGGAGCCTTGCGGAGTTCAAAGCAAGCACAACCTTAACAACCCAGTCGCAGACAACAGCAGCATACCAGCAAAGGGAGATTATGAAGAATGCCTCCGTCTTTGTTGAGAATGCAGGCATGACGGCACCTCAATGCGGTTGCAGTGGAGGAATTTCTTGCACTTTTCGCCAAGGAAACAGATACTAACAGAGTTAGGAGGGCTTAAGCAAAAGCTTTGGCGCGATATCTTCTCCCCTAGCACAGGCAGCACAGGATGCAAATGCCCTTGGAGTTACTGAGAAGCGCTATCGCTTCTCGGTGGTTAGAACGTACACCTCAGTGGTGTCATCAGGAAGACGCATGCGCGCCCCCAACTGTGTTGTTCTGGGCATCTCTAGAATTATGTCGTGGAGAATTGTTCCAACAAAACAGTTCCAAGGTATCCTTAGATGACAAGCTGTGAACGTATGCGGCATTTTACATTCTCAGTTTTGGCAATTGGCGTCTCTTGACTACCATGCGCGAAGCGAAGGTGCAGAGACTGTGGCAATGGATGAACTGAAAGATTGAACCCTTTTGCCGTAGTTTCACAACATATCCACTTTATCACATGTGTTGTGTAGCGCTAGCAAGTTCCCTTCGTTGCTACGACCTTAGCTCATATTCGAGTCGACTCTGTGCTGATCCGTTAGTGAGGCTGGGCTCTATGTTCGCTCCATGACTCCTCCAAACCTTGTGCAAGTGGCAGGTGCGGTTGTTGTTCGTACCTGCATCCCCTAAACCATCCGTTGCCACAAAGAATAGCTCCTCTTCTAGGCCGTATCTATTGTCTCTTGCTAGCTGCAAGGGAGTCTAAATACCTAGATTAAGCAGAGCTAATTCTCCATGCCCAGTCGTAGCGGCTCAAACGACTGAACCAGAGGGAGAGCAGGAAGCCTTCTGTGAGTTTCAACGCAGCTCGCTGCAACCAAATGTGAAATAGACTCCCCAATAAACGGGCGAGTAGGCCCTCCTTGCTGCATCTGCAAAACACTGCAGACTGTTGTTGGTAAATTCCCCTAAAGTACCTGCTATCTACTAGGGCCTGGTAAGGCTTTACACGCCCACTTCAGAGAGACTTGCTATCATCACACTGGCTATGCTACACTTAGCTACATGAAGCCGTCCCTATCAAGGCCGCCGGACTAGCCTATTATGGCATGTTCCCGTTATTGCGAGCAAGCCCACTCTTTGTGCATGCATGAGTGCTGCAGACAATCTCTGTACAGTCACTTAAATCGAAGCAGCCAACATACTCATCAGTGGAAGCACATATGGCAGCTTCCGACCCAGCGGTTACATCGTTCTGCGGGAAGCGACAGCTCACTACAGGTAAGAGGGAATTAAGATGCTAAACCTGATTAGATAGCTGGTATGCGTAGATCAGTGGGTCCTATCCACATCTACCCAGCATAATGGGCTGTTTCGCACCATTCGTGTTGTGGGCCGGGTAGCGTCCCACGGATGTTGCAGAATTATGAGTGCCGAGGGGCATCCTCCTGCAAATAGTCCGAGACAAAGAAGAGCGGTTTCATACCCATTGACATCACACAAAATGATATTTCACATAATATGATGCAACTTGAATAGCCTTAAGACGGGAGAATATCTTGCTAGGGACACTTGCAAACCGTCGCATTGCTCTAAGTTCCCCCTCGCATGCCCCCCATTCCAGCCCAACCGCTGTTGCGGGGAGATTCTGTCAAAGAACCTGGAGGATTCGCTGTGGGGTTTTGCGACATCAGCAGCTTATTTTTGTATATTTCCCACCAACAGCACGGCCGGTGCTGGAACCCATGCTAACCTCTCCCGGCTGTGCCTCGCAACTGCGAAATCCACCGGCACAGAGGGGGCGAATTGTTTGGCGCCTCCTCATTTCTTTTGCGCCATAGACCTCATATTTCTTTTCTTTTTTTGGGTTGAAAAAACAGACTCCTCTCTGGTCTGCGCCGCTGAGCTCACTTTGTTCTGGCCGTTCCCCTGTTCTCTGCCGTTCCTCAACACCTTGCAGGTGTATAGACACCCCTTTTTGACCTGCGACGAGCGCGCTTCATTGTAACAAAGCGCGTTATTTTTGCATATGCGCCATAGCTTTTCTTCCTGCAGCTTCCTCTTGCGGCTGGCTGCCGCAATTTTCTCCCTCAACGATCTTTTTTCGGACGCATAGAAACATCCGGCAGGCCAACACAGAGGCTAGAGGAGGCCAAAAGAGGCCGTCGCCGGTGGCCTAGGGTTGCAAGAAGCATTTGAACTGGAAATTTCCATTAAGTGGTCTTGCCTCCTACCCAACCTGAGTGGTCTGTGTGAAATGACTCGCCGGAAGCGTGACTCATGCAGCTGCGTTGACATTGCACTGAGGAATAGGGGTTTCAGGGGAAATCCACCATCTCATTCGAACTTCAAGGGACAACTTTGGAAAGGCCCTCTCTCTGGACATCGCTGTGTGTGAGCTACGGTTACCAAGACCTTGTCGGTAGAGGCTTACGAATTGTCGCCAATTGTCCCGGTTCCTGCAGGGCTGGTTTTATTAGTTGGATGTGATGATTTTTCATTGATTGAGTTGGTTCTTCGTCAGCATAACCGACAGGAGCGAAAGCCGATCTGTTATCTCTCAGGGGGCGATGGCCATCCCAGCTGTGGCCGTCGGGCTGAGGGCTCCCTTGCATTCCGAGGGGGGTCCCTCTGTAGGCCCTCTACGGCATACATTTAGCCATGCGGAGGCGAGGGATGGTCCCCATGCTTCGCGGGGCGTAGATGCATCTCGTGATGCTTCGCACGAGGCGAACTGCCGCCGCTGCTCCAATTGCAGCTGCGGCGCAGGTGCTGCGGGGGGCCGGGCGCCTTCTTGGAAGCCTTTGTTCGAGGTGTCTGCTGCTGACGCGTCTATCGTTGCTTCTGTAGCAGCTTTGTTGCAGCACCTGGGTATGCAAAACAGATCTGAAGGGTGTGGGGCGCCTTGCTTTCTCAGTGCCACGGAGCCAATGATCAGCATGCCGGACTACTTAGAGCGTTTGGCTCGTTTTTTTCAGTGCAGTGGGGAGTGTTTTGTGCTGGCCTTGGTTTATATTGACAGGCTACTCCAGATGAACAGCAACGTGTGGCTGTGTCCTCTCAACTTGCACCGTCTGGCGGTTACAGCCCTGATGGTTGCTGTAAAATTTGCAGACGACACATTCTACTCTAACGCATACTATGCGAAGGTCGGGGGCCTCCCTCTGCAGGAGATGAACCACCTTGAGGCCACATTGCTGCGCATGCTACACTTCAGGCTTCATGTCATGCCGTGGGAATTTCACAAGTACTTTAGACTCGTTTTGGACTCCCCTTTTGCCACGAGGCGACCGCGGGCTATCTGCTGGAACGGCAACCAGCCAGCGCCGCCAGTTGCTTCCGGTGGCGGATCCAACAGCAGTGGCAGCAGCAGCAACAGCAACGCCCTAGAAGGGTTGGCTTGTGGCAGCAGCAGCAGGGGTAGCAGCAGTGGCAAAGCACCGCAGCAGCAGTGCGGGAACACTTGCTGCTCGCCGTCCTCTTCTGGATCGACTGGGTGTTTTTCGGGTAGTTCCCAATCAATTTCACCGCCTTCCACGCCGGAAGCCTCCGCTGCCACGAAATCGCCGTTGCAGCAGCAGGAGCTAGCCAATAACAGCAGGAGCTGGTGCTCGCCCGAACAACTCGTCAAGCGTGCAGCGGACGACGCGCATACCGTCTCCGAAAAGCATATGCACCAAGGAGAACGGCGGAGCTGCACTGGGAAGGAGCATTGGGGTTCCTTTTCGGGACGAGCCACGGACTGTGGTGTTAAGGAGGCCCCACAGCGTGCATCAGTGTGAAGGGTGTTCATTGAATTAGCTGTTTTGAGGGGCTGGGTGAGCAGCGCGGCTTGTGTTCTTCAGTGCGGCGTGATGTGGGTAGGTTATTTATGCTGATTTGTTTGTTTAGGTGGCCAGGGTCTATGCGTCTTATGTTTTAAGTAGACGGGGCTGGGCGATGATCGAGCGCCGTCTTTCTCCGGCCCGATAGTATAGCGTGCAGGGGTTGCCAGGTTCGGCTAGAGAAGGGCTTTCTCCTGCGCTGGAGGGAGCTGGTCAACAAAAAGCGACTAGAGGAGTGGCAGGAGAATACGAAAAGACGAGAAAGGCCAGTAACCCTGCCCCATCCCCAGTGCGCCTTCACAATGCACAGAGGAGGTCCTCCCGTTCACTCCCCTCCATTGTTTTTACATTTGAAACCTAACATCTCATGATGGACACTCGAAGCAAATGTTTTACACAATTAGCTCCGTCCGCCAGTCCCCAGTGACTCCAGGTTTTTGCAGTTGCAGCGAGTGTTTAGCATGTAGGGTTCGCTCTGGGCTCTGCTTAGGCCGGGGCGGACAACCGTCGGCTGGAGGTAGCCCATGTTTTGCACTAGGCGCGTAGTAGGAAGTGAGAAACGCATTGATGAAGAGAGCGCAGAAACGCCCATATTTTGTCAGTGGCGGTTGTGCGGTGACGCCCCCTAGGCAGGCCTGTCAGAAGACAGACAAGGGCAAGTGGAGGCGTAGGTGCAGCTCAAACTGGGCATGTGTTTAAAACGATATGTTTTCATTGGTTTCCGACTTATGTTTTACCCATGTCCGCCGTGTGCCGACAAAGCATGGAGCCCACGTGTTTGCAGCCCAAGCAGCAACAGCAGCTGCTGTGGGCCACACCCAGTGCGGCAGAGAAATGACGCTTGCTGCCGCAACAGCGTGAATGGTGAGTACTTACTGCTGAAGAAGTGCGTTTATAATGGCCTGCAGCACCGCTGGTGTTCGCCCCGCTGCTGCTGCAGCGATGCAATTCCCCACCCGTATGCTGAGAGCTGGAGTCTCAGCTCTGATCCAAACGCGCCCATTGAGACCAGTGGCTATCTCGAAGGGCAAGCGGCTGCCCAGAAGCTGCAGCACCAAGCTGTCGCGATACAACAGGCTGCAGCAGCACACGAGCACGCATATGCACCAAACCCTCAACTACTGTGTAGCTCCGAACTTCGTGCAGTTTGATCAGCCAGGCATCTCGAGTAGGGGTGGGGATGACAGCCTGCGCAGCAGGTACGACAGCAGTACCAATACCGGAGCACGCACAATAGCGGCAAGTTCTCAGCATACCTTAGAGCAAACGGGATGGGGACCTCAATGATGATTCCGCCTCTCAGTTCTCCAAGGACCTTCTCGTTGCTGGTCCACGGCTTGCTGCAGTTGCTGCTGCAGCAGGTGACGTCAGCCCCCAGCAACGGGGACAGGTGGGAAATGCGAACCAGCAGTACAGACCCTATGCTCAGCTGCGGCTTGCTACGCCGTGTCGCACCCTCAAACCCCGCAACGGCTGCCAGGCGGGCTGGGCCTGAACTACGGATGTTGACCTGAGTACACTGGCACAAAGCCAATATCGTATGCATACGCGGCTAGCCAGTACCAGTTGAGAGTCTTCAATCCTATATAAAGAATACCAACATACCCAGCTCCGCACTGGTGACCCTCCACAACATTATTATCAAAAATGTTGACTCAGGAATGTAGTCAGGGTAGAGGACGTGTGTGGGAGGCCACGATGAGACGATGGGCCATACAATATTAGACAAAGCAGTAGCAACAATAATAAGCTAAGCAGATTAAAAGTTAGTTTCAGGATTTCCGATTAAGCGTGTACGTACACCATAATACTCTGAGCCTTTAGAGTTGACGATGCCGACGACGATATCCCCGACCCGCGGAGTGTATCTGTTGTGACTGCTGATGCAAACGTAAGTGGGGGCGTGGGGAGGCAAAATGTGCCTAGGCAAAAGCAAGGAAGCTGTTCTTGCCCTTACGCAAGGCCCTGCCCCCTCGGTTTCCACTGAAGACTCTGATTGCTGGTTCGGCTCTAGATATCCAGTAGCTTGCGTGTGGTGTACGTGCACCGCACTCCAGTCAAAGGTTCGGGCCACAGTTGCTGCTGAGGAAGCCGAGGAGGAGGCTGCTGCTGCCGCTTCTGCTGCCGTGCCTTTTGAAGGTTGAATTAAGGGGCAATAGTCGCCAGGAAGGAAGACAGCAAGCCCGTCTGTCGCCATTTCATCTACGGAGATCTTCCACGCGACAAATGCAACTTTCTAGAGAAAACGGCCAGATGAAAGGGGGGCTTAGGAAGGAAAAGCAGCAGGATTTGACAAGACCTTTAAACCAAGTAAATGCTTGTTCGCTTTTTCCTGCGGCACTGCCCGAAGCAGCGTCCCCCAGAGGCGCAGCAAAAGGAAAAAAAAACTGGTCCCCTTCTTTATACATCCAGGCTACTCGAAGTCCAGCATACGTAGAAAATTATACGCTCGTTGCCTCCAAGTCAAAGCCTTTCCCCCAATCCTAGGGCCCCCCTATGCGAAATGAACAGGCATTGGATGACGGCTCTGCATGCCATTTAGATGAGAAGTACGGAGAAGCGAACACCTTTTGTTTTCCAAGGAAAATTACTTCATGCAGATGGAACTGGAACTGTGTAAAAGCCAGCAAACATAATGAGGCTGAATAGACGTGGGGCCCTTCTCACAGGCGATCTTCACCAGCCCCTGCGATTGCTTGGTTACTCGATTTTCTGATGCAATACCTGTTCTGAAATGACTATGCATGTACATTATATTACATTATATGTTGAAGTATTTAGTTGGTGATATGTTCACGTTTCCACTACTTCGCGTCATTCCTTCAGTAACCAACATTCTTTCGTAGACCATAGTTGCCTACATTCGTGTCCCTCCTCCCTTGGGCACCTGAGTAAGAACGCTAGACTCGATTGACTTCTTCGTTGTTAGGGAAGTTCTGTACCTGTTCATTAGCCACTCGTAGACCCAGGACACCAAATGGCTTTCCCACAAGACTGGGGGCCTTCCCCGGCATTCGCAGCAATGCGAATTACTGCGGAAGGGGCCCCTTTGATTGTACACACAAGGCCACTATCCGGCGACGTATACATAGGTGCAGAAGAATCCGCATTCCGCCGGAATTTAGCTGTAGAGGAAAACGCAAACGAAGGCTCAACTGATGAACACACAGGGGATGAGTCCTCAGTTTTTTTCGTTGTGAAGGGATGCCCCACAGCCAGCAATGATATGCTGGTCAGATGCTGAAAGGCTTGTTACCTAGTTCCTATGGAAGAAGTAACCGGACCTACTGTCATCCAGTCTTCATGCACTCGAAAGTGACGACAAAATTGCTTGCTGCGCAGTGTGTGTGGATTTCGTTACCTGCTTCACTGTGTGTACTTTGTTATTTTTGTAGCCCAGTTTCTCTGTCTGAACAACTCACTGGCTTTTGATTGCCGCTCCTCCGGCACCTAGCCCCTTGGGTGTATACTTCCGTGTATCTGTGTGCCTGCCAACCTCTTCCGTCTGTTTTGCCGCTTGCCCTGTGTCTATCCGCACAAACTTTTCCTTGTGGTCCTCTTAAGCTGTGTCCCTGTGCACACCTTATGCGAGTGGCTCTATTGTATTCTATGCACTTCTCTCTGCTCCACTCCTGTTAGTTTTTTCTGCATCCTTACCGCACTTTGCCCCTATTTGGCTTTTGCTGCATGGGTTCTTGCTGCGTTCTCAGGTGAAAAAGGGAGAATATGAGGGGGGATTTTCTATTTGGGAATGCACCTGGGACCTCCTGGGTTTCTTGCAAAAGACAGACAACGATAAAGCTAAACATGCTCGTGACCTGGTCAGTAGGGGCCACGTCCTGGACCTGGGTAAGCCATTGTTGGCTGCGTCATCTCCTGTGGCAGTGAGGCAGGCCACCCGACTTCTATGCCTATTAATCGACTAGAATGTATTCCCACGTTTCCTAGTATGTTGTTGTATGATGTTGCATGTACTAGTTGGCTTTTTTGTGTGCAGGGTGCGGCCACGGCTTACTGGGTATTTGGGCTCTCAAGAGCGGCGCTCATGCTGTGGTCTTTCAGGATTTGAACGAAGATGTGAGGCCTCATTTTGGTAGAATGACACTTGCATGCTTTCTCTAGTGCATATGCAGCGCTGCTGTTTCCCTTTGAGGCATAGTTTTGATGCGGAAGAGGTGGGCTGGCCGTTGACCATGTGTACGTGACCTAACGCGACTTGAATGGAGATTCAATAAGTTCAGTGCTTCGCTAATGCTGTCTACATTTAACGGCTGGTAGGATCGATCCATAGCTCATCTGTAAGGCGAGTGTATGGCTATTTAGCTGGCTAGAACTAGGTAGGTAGGTAAATATTGATGCTGGGGCTGGCATTCAGGTGGACCATTTGCTTGTCTGTTTTGGGATCTGCTGGCTAGATTGTTTGGTGTTTGGCTTGTTGCATACTCACAATTTTCAGTGTAGGCGAGCCGAAGTATATGCAACCTTTCGCCATCCCCCCATGGCATCCTCCTCTATTTTTGCTCTCTTCCCTTTTTAAGGTGCTTAACTTGGCAACTCGATGGAACATTCTGAAAAGCGCGAGCGAAGGCTGTCTTGGCGCTACCATGCCACATAAGCATGAATTGTCTGCTTCCACTGGCAGGGTCTTCCCCCCGCCGACAGCTGCCCATCTTGGAAATGAGGGGCCAGCCTATGCAGAAGCTTTAAGGAATCCAACTCCAGACGTGGGCACCAGTCAGCAGATGGAGGCGTCGAGCTTTCCTCTTTTGCATGGCCGTGCTCTTTGTGTGGCAGCGTCCTGGGAAAAGCATCCAGAGATATTTTGCTCATGCCAATGCACAGGAATGAAGACAACGAGGGAGATGGAGACAAGCAGCAAGACAAAACCGGTGCCTGAAACTTCGATTGAGACAGTCCCGGAGAAAGGAAGAAGCGGGGTGACAGCCCTACCAGAGACAGGCATGACGACTGAGACAATACGGCAGGCAAGCCAGAAGGGAGTTCAATTCAGTGTCATTTTGTGCTCCGAAGGAATATACAGAGAAGAAGCATTCGAGCCCCTCGCGGAACTATTCAAACGTCTCCTTCACAAGGACGGCATTGCTCTAGTGGCCTCCAAGAGGTGGGCAGGATCCTTGCGGTTTTCCTTCCCGTAGTTTACCCGTTACCGTGTCCACTGTCAATACCTTCCGGTAGTCAGTGTTGTCTTGCTATCCGTTTTCCCCTTCTGTCGTTCGTTTGCCGTATCTTATGCCTCCAACATCAACCTGTAGCTACATTACTGGGTACAATGATGTGTGCATGCAAAATTATTACCCCCAGTGTACTTCTACAGGTGATGTTGATTCTCCCTCCACATCCGCCTGCTGATCTTCTGCCATCGTGTCTATGTGAAGGTATTATTTCGGCATTGGTGGTGGATCTTTGGCTTTTATCTCCTTTCTTCGAGAGAAGTACGCCGCGGCTCTCTCAGTTGAGGTAGCGGCTTCGTTTAGGGGAGTGAATTCCAACAACTTTAGGGATGTCTTGTTAATAAGAAGCAGTGACAACCCGGCCGGATAATGCCTTCAAAAGCATGGTCGTTTAATCCTACTGCCTTCCCATTTTGTGAGAAAAACTCGAGGGACCGTTTAAATACCGAATATTCTTATCATCACCCCCCGACGGGTCCAGATTTTTTTGATTGGTGCCGTGCAGGACTTAGATGCAGGTGGCTGGCATCTGCCCCATTTTAGGGCATTGCAGCTTGGGTTCGTTACAATGCCGATTGCTCATCAACTAACTGGATGTCAACTTGATGCTGTATGCGGGTCTACTTCTCGAATGCGTGCACGGTAGGCCAGAAAGCCACCAGAAGCATGCTTTACTCCATATCGCTAGGAAGGCGAGAAGAGTAAAGCATGCTTCTGGTGACTTTGTGGCCTACCGTCCACGCATTTGTCTTTGTTGGACTTCGCCGGAGCGGGAGGACTGATCTACTTGATATTCGAAAGCTATGGTACATACTTCACTGAGGTGTACGCACATTCAAACTTAACTGTGAACAACCCTGTGGAAGTTTCGGGCGCTAAAATACCTACCGACCACGGTCCGCAAAGTTGGCTATGAATCCACAATTAACGGATATATCGGCGCCTAATTGTTCCTGCTGAACATAGATGGGAACTACTCACCCTTTGCCGACAGGGCATTTACAACCTCCAGTTCAACAACGATACCGGCCCATAGCACTAACAGCTACGGCAAGCCCTACAACCCATTGGCACCATTCAGCCACAGCGGAGAGAACAAAAAATGACTGGTGACACTCAAAATTAGTCCCGAGGAAGAGAAGCAGCAAAAATATTAATGCATTTTACCGTGTCTGACTTATACTACATTTAAGGAGTCATGCTACACCCCAAAAGCCTTCAACTACTGAGATCTACCGATATGGCAGTTGTCTCTCAGTTTGCCAGTAATGACAAGGATGCCGTGTGTGCCGTGTGTGATGGGATGCCGTTTTAGCTCGTTTCCGTCAGCCCCATTTGTGAGTGACGTACAATGCCTTTCGTGTTGTTTCCCATCTCCTTATGCCCTACTGCAGCAATTCTATGTGCTATATATTGTAACTGCAGTATGTACATGACTGTAATTATATATATTGCAGTCAATTACACTGCAATGTGCTCCTATTTAAAACGGTCCGCTCATACATATCCATGGCTCAGTGTTGGGGTTTCTGGCCGGAAAGGAGCAGGAAAATGTCCGTTGCCTTCTACATTCAGTTTGACTTTCTGCTTGTAAACTTGAATCTCCACAATGAAGGTGGTACAAGCCTCGTGGACTTTATGAATATGCTGAGTCTGCCTCAAGGTGCAGCTGATGGTCTCCTGCGTCCAGGTAGGAAAGGGGAAGAGGAAATGAGAAAACAGAATGATGGACAGAAAACCCGAGCTACCGCTGGTCCCCATGTGCAAGAAGCCCGAAGCTCGAGCAGGGCAAACAACATGGGGTGTCCGCACAACGACAAAAATGTGCCTAACCCTCCTGCCACCTTGGTTTCCCTATGTGGTAATCTACTTCTCGTATTCAAGTTTGCGCTGGAGTCCCCACCAGTCGTTTGCAACCTCGGTCAGGATGCATTACAGCCAATCCATCCGTCACTAGGCGGTCTCCCCCCACCTGCTTCGGTGACCCAAACGGCCGCTGGCAGGCTGCCAAGGCCTATCTAGTGGGTGAAGCGAACGATATGGCCACCCACAGATGCACCGGGTGTCATCGTTTAAAAGCATTGCAACTCTCAACATTACCCGAACAGATCGCTGCATTCCACGTCCCTCAGTACCTTCAGAGCCGAAAAGATGCGCTGCCACGCAGCACGTTCAGACGGCCGCTGATGTCTCACCGTTCCTCTCCCTGCGTAAATGCCTCCAACTAAGTTGAAAGCTTGGGCCTTCTCCAGCTCGTCTCGACCAGTTGCGCCTGCGCGGATAAGGAATACCAAACAAAAATGCATGGTGAATTTCCTTTACAGGGTAAATATCATTCGCTCCCTCTACATCAACTTCAGCGGCAAACACAAAATCCGGCGAATCGAAGTTCATACAGCGTGCTCCTTCGTTCTACCTGTCCTCCCGCCAGCAATGGCACCTCATTTTTGTCTGTCTCACCTGGCCTCAAGTGGAGCGGCTCGAGGGCAATATCGAGTTCGGGGATTTTCAGTGTCGATTTTGGTTTCTGTGTATTCCACTCTGCAACGCGAATGAGTGCAGGAAGGGCTGCTATTGACCTGGGACTTTCTGCATCGCTCTGGGGTCCCTGCTGTTCCCCTGGCCCTAATAACCATAGTTTCAAAACTTCGCAAGCATCTGCGCCTGCTGGATCTCTGGGTTTGACGCAGAAGGCCCTGAGGTTCTCCAACCAGACACTGACAGGGGCAGACCTCCGATGCGCGCAATCCAGGAGATAATCGCCTCCTCCACCGCTTTCTGGGGCTGCACCACTCTCTCTCTTACGACTATTCCGGGGGCTTCGTTTGCTGCCGTCATTAGGCTGCTGTGCGCTTGCGCTGGCTTCCAAGTCGGTTGGTAGAGGATAATCGTCAGGCATGAAGGGACGAAGGTCCTCAACTGTTTGAACGTCCAAGGCCGTCATCTGTAATGATGGGGAAATGAGACTCGGGGCCTCCTCAGGTCCAATGTGCAGTTCAACGGCCAGCTCCGGCAAAAGAGCCAGGTCTCGCTGCAACTTGTAGAGGGCCAATTCGTTGGGCAGCAAACCTGAGTTTTGTTTCTGTTGTTGATGTTGATGCTGCTGCTGTTGCGGCTGCTGTTGTTCCTGCTGGTTCTGCTGCTGTTGCTCCTGTGGCTGTGAGCCTTCGTCCTGTCCCTCCTTCTCTGCATAAACAAGACTTGCTGCGGGGGAACCAATGATAACTGCACGGCCTAGGAGAAACGCGAGACTTTCTACTTCTTCGGGGCCCGCAGATAGCCAGTGCTCCATCTGCTCCCTGTAGCGGCAGGTGAGACTGAGGATTGGCAGAAGCTGCTGTGTAGCGTTCGCCGGTCCCCCGTTAGCTGCATGCTGCGCAAGAGACCCCTCCAGCTTCTCTAAGCATGAAGCCTGAGGGGTGGGAGTGCTCGACTCGCGCGGCCCGCAATGCCCTCTGTGGAACCTTTCAAAGGCCTTCAAGGCTGCGACCGCATCGCCAAATACGTCGGCTCCCTTTAAATCCGTGCGAATTTCTAGAGGTCCCAAAAAGTGTTGGACTGCCTGCGCAAGTAAAATATGGCGCAGCACCTATCGACTGGCAATCAGCATCCACACAGGATGCCGGATGCACAACACCTAGAGCTACAACATGCATATCACATGTGGAGCTAGCAAAGAAGCAGCAAAGGACCCCCGTCCAATATATATATATATATATATA
>NW_013566559.1:0-24747 GCF_000499605.1 Eimeria maxima | reverse complement strand
TGAGCTACCTGTTTTTCATAGCACACAGATAGGAATTCCAGCTGAGCTACCTGTTTTTTATAGCACACAGATAGGAAATCCAGCTGAGCTACCTGTTTTTTATAGCACACAGATACGAATTCTAGCTGAGCTACCTGTTTTCTATAGCAGTGTTACCCTTTTATTTATGCAAGCCACACTCTTGCTGCTTTTGCCGGGGGGTTGACCCAGTTGCGCTAGGTGTCTAAGAGTCTCAAACATGCCCACCGTGGTACCGTACAATAGGATGTTAGGTTCGCACGCTGAAAGGTTTCAACGCCTAAGCTCTATGACCAGACGATGGCAGAAAGGAACAAAATAGAGGTCCCTTTCGCCTCTCTGGGTCACCCTAAACCACCTTCCGGCTTACAACCAATGACCTCGCTTACGATCTCTGGCGTGAGTTTTTGCATGGTGTAAGCACCTGCCCAAGTTATTTTGAATATTCTATCCATAAACTCCCAGTCGCTAGGAGCTTCTTAGCTGGTATTGCCACTTGGCAGCCAGCTATATTGTTGTTGCTCTTTGGCAATCACGGTAGAACCTTTGTCAGCAAGTGCAACTTTAGCACCAGCAACAACAGGAGCAGCAACACCAGCAGCAGTATCCGCTGCTGGACGTGCAGGAGCACGACCTACTGTGGCGCCTCCGGTTTCCAGCTGCAGCGAAGGCCCATTACGCTGCGCCTCAGCCAGTCTCGATGGCGAGCAGACGCATGCATGTGTATGCCTATTGTGTAACTTCACCACAAACCCTGCAGGCTCATCGTCAGACAGAGACAGTGGCCAGTAGGTGCTTGCTTACTCACATAAAAACATTGCACGGAAGGACAGGAAAAATCCCTGGATTTGTCATCTCAGGGATGGTAGAACACAGATGACCAAGCAGCATTTCGCTAGGCACAAGTAGCATGCTGCTGCTTGTAGGAACAGTTGGCATAGGCCACGCATTCGATGAGTGAGTGCTCGTGAAGAGGAGAGGGGTAAGAGTGTTTGCTGTACGATTTCCTGATGGTATCCACGACGCCAGTCCTTCACACGCCCACGCAAACAACAAACAACAAACGCAAACAAATCGTCCCTGGATAAATAGCAGGCGTCTGCCGTCTTGTCGGTGAATTAGCGTGAAAAGACGGGCGAACCCGGATCATGGAGTGCAAAATGCTCTACAGGGGGTCTTTTGTGAACTACAGCTTTTCTTATGCGTCGGACGTTGCGGTCAGGGAAGCTAGAGACACTTTTCATCAGGGAAGGCGAGCACGCATTAAGCGACAGCATGGGCGAAATGTATGTCAAACGTTTCGAGCGTGTTTGGAAGTAAAAGTGATGTATGTGCCGATATTCAACTGCCCAGAAGTATAAGGTACAGCTGCAGCAGAGTAGACGAGCGCGAAGTGCTTCTTTAACTTCAAATGCTCAGATGCGCTTGTTCCCTGCAACAAAGGAGCAAGAGGATTTCTCCTCCCAGCCATACACCGACCCTCCAGGTTTAGGCATGCAGCTTGGCAGGAAGGGTCATGCTTAGGCAGCGGTTGTTGCTCCAATCTGCTGCTACAGAGACCAGTTTTCCTCACAAACTGGTGTGGTGGGTTCAGTTCTGAACCTCCCCTGAGGCTTGCGATGGCTCTGAAGAAGCTGGAGCTTGCAAACAAGGAATTAAAGGTCAACGTGGTGGAATCACCCCCGTAATCAGGGTGGTAGGCGGGTGATAGACTCCGCAAGGGCCAGGATTGCTCGTCTGCCGTTGGCAGGCTGCCGACCAAATCAGTCGAGCGATTAACTTCTGGTCCTTGCGGAGTTTGTCACCCGCTTACCACCCTGTGCGACGGTCCCACTTTAGTGTCTGCCGTTGGCAGGCTGCCGACCAAATCAGTCACTAAAGTGGGACCGTCGGACGCCATCTTCACTAAGGCACATTTGCTGCTGAGAAAGGTTTATTGTCCGTCGGCGTTTGTACGGGAGTCTGCTGTGCCTGCCTATTACATTACTACTTTCCAGCGCCAGTGTTGTCCTAGGTGTTATAGTCTCCTGGCCGAAGCAGAACGACTAGCGGCAATGCAATTGCTTCTCGGGTGCAGCAGCACAACGTCGGGAGTACCTTCTCCCCCTGTGGGGGCATCATGAGTAGTTGAGTGCGCGAACGCAAGCTATTTTAACGGCCGACAGTTTCTATGCGGATGAATTCCCGTTTCCCCGTTTCTGACTCTTGAATTGTTTCACCTCAGCCTGCTTACGTTTCCAGAAGCATGATCAGCCAAAGCGTGCGTTAGTGTCGGTGGACTGCAGGAACACAGGACGACTCACTCCGCAATACGATACACCTTTGCCGCATCACCGATTTCACTTTGGATGTCCGCAGCTGCACCACAGGTAACGCTGAGGGGTGCCAAGCACAAAGGGGCACAAAACGATCATGCCTATTATCATCCTTTGATGCGGGGAAAGCTGTTGTGGGGCATACCCCGAAGCATGCACCAGGAATCACCTGCCGGCCCACCTGCTGGAGCTTGCGTCTGTGGGCCCCATCTGGTGCCACCCTACTGATGAGCAATTGGTCTCGCTCAGCGCCTGCGGTGAATTCAACAATAGATAGGGCTACAATTCTGCATGCGAGCACGTGCTCGAAACCACGGTGCCTATATATAGCCACACTAAGGAATTACACCTGAATAAATAGGAACCTGCGTCCTACGTCCGGTTCCAGATGTTTTGGTGGAGTCCTGCGCTCTTGTACTCCTAGCTCCCATAAGAATTGCAGAGAAGAAAGGCAACCCTGTTTCCATGAGCGGGGTTGCCTTTCTTCGCTAAAGAACCTCCTGTGGGACGTAAGTGTTTTAGGTGAAGGCTCTGCTCAGGTTTCGATGAGCTGGGTGTCGCTGAGCACAGGAGTCACTTAAAACACTTACGTCCTACAGGAGGTTCTTTAGCGTTTAGTCTCTCGGCAGAACGGCACCTACCAAACCCCGGACGCACAACCGCATAGCTGTTTTCTACAACGTATCAATCCTAGCGAACGCTGATGCGGCTGTCCTCTACCGGACGATTTCGGATGTATCGTTTAGTATTTTACTGAACTGCCGGTCATCGTCCCATTGCTTCCACCCTAAGGTCATGAGAGTAGAGAACTTCAGAAGCTCCAGATCCCAAGATGCTGCGGTCAGCATTCCTTTCGAACCATACAGCACACTTCATCATTCAGTTTTGTCATTTTCTTCAAGCATACTCATGAACGACGTAGCATCAGCCACTGTAAGTTTCAAATCGTGGAAAGGCTGTGTTCATAGCATCAGCTTCTTTCACCAGCATCAGCTTGCCACGAATTTAACGTCAGTGTAGTGCTGCGAGTGGTCGCAAGAATATTTCGCTCAACGAACGAAAGTGGTGCTGCAGTGCTGTAGTGTACATTTTGACTCTCAAAAGTATTTCAGTACGCATCAGCCAAGGGTGTAAAGCACTAACTGAATTGATCGTTGGTTGCTCCTATATAGGGCGTGAATACTGAGGCCGGAAATGGTTTCCTACAGCAAAGTGCATAGTAACAGATTATCTTATAAGTCCGTGTTTGTTAATTTATGGCGGTGCTTGTGCTCCACTTGAGAGGACTATGAAAAAAGCGGTAAAGCTCTTTGTGCGCCACACTAGACAGAGCTCCTGCTGCACGGCGCATCTTTTGGATCTAGGCATAGGTTTAGAGCAACATGGTCTGAAGCGGGATATGGCAGAAAACCCCAGGATACTCTAACAAGGGAGAGAAGATAGTTAGTGAGCAGGAAACGAATGCATGTTACGCGCTGAATGCATGGTGTCGTTATGATTTTAACATTTTTCTTTGAAACCGTGCGCATGCTTTGTAGAGTAGCAAGCATCCTGCGAATCTCCTGAAATAAAAATTGGCATATATATGGGAGTTGACGGTGTAAACGGCGAAACCTTAACGCTAGGCGTTGAATCTCTGAAGCTTCAATATGCTGCCGCAAACTTGACAGAGCATTAGTCGTCTTTAGCAGATTAGTAAAATACGGCATTGCCTGTTTTTCTACGGCGTTGGCCAGTTTCGCAAGCGCATTTTGCATGCTCAGGTGAGCGATCCGCTGATTCAGCTCGCGTGCTAAACTCCATTTGCCACTGACCGTCATCCGCGTTGCCAATTATGCAGACGTGGATCAAAAAAACCCAAAACTCAAATTTGCGAGTAAATATGAAGAGAGCGATGTTGCTTGCCACCGTACTGGCTATTTGGTCAATTCTAAAAATTTCGGATTTGGAGAATTTTCAAGCGCATTTGAAACGCCACAATGGAAAATATCAAGCATTCAAATCTGTATTTCTACTCTGAACAGTGTTTTTTAGCCAGATGGTTTTCTATCCTTAGTTCACCGAGTATAGGCGAAATAGATTCGCCGAGCCAAAGAAAAAATTCAGTTTTGCGAATAGGGCTCCTAGACAGTGGCAATGCCTGACAAGCAGCCATGACGTGACTGTGCCGTTATATAGAGGCATCCCACTTAGCACCTCAACCGTGCGCAGACGTAGGTGATTAAGACTAGCTTTTTCAATATCCTGAAGGATATGCACACAGTTCTAAATGTAACAGCTCTAGTTCATAGGAACTGTTAGAGGGAACATGGATAAAAACAATTCGTGGCTTTGCGAAAGAGCCCAAGACAATGTTGCAATATGCCGGTGTTCGTGTGTAATATCAGGGGTTTCTTCCCGCATTTTTCGGGTATCACAATTTGGCATTGGCAGATTTCCCGTACACAGGAATGAGAAGACAGCGTTGAAATCCAAATATATGATACGTAGCATTTGAGGCAGCAATATTGATTGCCAACGTTTAGGAGGAGAGTGGCCAAATCTCTATTTAGGCTTATAAGGTTATCATCTTCGTTATAAAGAGGCTGTTCCAATTGGTCTGCGACGCTGTTTTTTATTATCGCTTCTTTTGCAGAAAAGCGTTTCATAGCATCCGTTCCAAAAAAGCAAAAGTGCTTTCGTCACAATAATATCCTGGCGGTAGCATCGCTGCCACTGCACCAGCTTGCAAACGCGTGTTTAGTCGTGTTGGTACTTTGGCTAAAAGTATACATTTTGGAAAGGTGAAAGATCCTGCAAGACTGAGCTGGGTCCCTGAAGCAAACAGGTTGCTTGGATGACGGCGTAGAGCTTGAAACACAATGTTTATATATCTTCGTCTGCCGCAGATTTGAAGACATTGCCAAGAGCCCAGTACATTTTTCCCTGCACCTCAACCCTTCAGCATGCCTGATATCCCGATAGGTCACATTGGACAGTGGACCAACGAAAAGACCGAGACTGCTCCTATAGCAAACTACAGATACTAGCATCATTAATAGTATAGCATCGCGCCTCTTTACGACCTAGATGGCGGATTTACCTGAGCAAACCCAGACAGCCGAAGATAGTATATTACTAGCTACTCTGTGCTTGCTGTAAAACAGGCAAAGGCAAGGAACAAGAACTGACAGCAATAAAAATGACAGATGAAGTAAAACGTTTTTCCCAGCTGAGGGTATAGACCTGCTTCAGATTTGCGTAATGCTGTATTAGTCCTGCAAAACAAACATTTCATCTAAATCATGTAGTCTTCTATTTACTTACTATGAACACGCACGTCCATTAGGTAAACAGCAGGATATTTCAGTCTTGGGGTTGACCAAGGATAGTTAAAAGCTGTCTCCTGCCTTTGCACGATTGCAGCGTGACACATCTGATAATTCGTAGAAATGCTCAAAATCTAAACAACGCCTGCGGTTTTGACCGAATGCCGTCTTCTGCTAACACAGCTTTTTTACAATATTATCGTGGGGATCCGAACAATTTTATAGCTGGATGTTTGTGTGTTCCACGTGTTCCGTCCATAACACAAAGAAGTTTGGTTCTTTAGGCATAATTTTCAGCTTGATATTTGCGTGTTCCACGTGTTCCGTGCATGATAAAAACAAGCTTAGTAGTTTCTGCATCCCCCAATATGTGGTGTACGTTGAACGAATTTTTTGGGATTCTGGCAGCCACCTGCGGAGAAGTCTTCATGTCTACTCCGTGATATCGAATTCTTACAAAAAGCAATTGCTAAGTTTTTTTAATGGGTGTATGTCCTTTAACCTAAGTTATACTTTTCACTGCTAAAGCCACAAGCAAACAAGACAGAACAAATTATGCTGGCGTAGTAAACAGACCATATCGCTGTATAACCTCTCGAACAGGTTAATCGCATACTAATGCAGAACAGGGTCCTGTTGCATTGTTCCTTGTTTTCTGGCATTGCTTACGAATAACTCAGTTCCCGTTTGGAAGCAGCGATCATCTGACCTCTACGTTCTTATCCTTGTTTCCATGATTCAACTACCACCCGATTTTTCCAGTAGCACATTACATCCGTGGGAACATCTACGCTTTACTGCAGGCAATATCAATCCTATAGGGGTCTCCATGGACGTCACCACCTGCCATATGTAGGTGGCCATATGTATATGTACTTGCTCTGTATTATCTATTCTGCCTGATGAGCCTTTCTTGTTCCATATGCTGCCCTTCCCTAATTCGTTGACGTTCCTGACTAGACGCACGGTGTGCATACCAAGCCCTTCAGTTTCTACATTCCTGTGTACAATGGGTTTCAGGCTTGCCTTACCCCAAACTGCATGCTGCTCAGGGCTGTTTCCTTCAGGGACCCTAGCAGCCGGCCGAAACGCTATAGCCCAATCACTATAACTTAAACCGTAATCAGCACTAAACCCCAAACCTAATCACTAAACCGTAAACCCTAATCACTAAAGCCTACACCATGAACCCTAATCTCAAAACCCTAAACTCTAGATGGAGTGTTCGTGTGTGCATGAATAAATGGATATGCAAGACTAGTAGCTGCACCAAACTTTAAAAAGGACGGCTTTACCACACAGCAGCAGGAGCAGCAGCAGGAGTGCTGCAATGCCTTGTTCAGCATTTCAAGACAAATGAAGTCTTTGCTAACAGCAGCAAGCTTTAATAGGGACAAGACAGCAAGTAGCTGCAGCAGCAGCAGCCTCTTGTTGCTCTTACAAACGTTGCAACAGGAACACCAGCAACACCAGGACCAGGCTCTGTGTGCACTCCTGTGGTACTGGAAAGCTGTCAGGTGTTCAGCACCGGTTTTCACTGCCTGCAGGTGGGATAGGCCTTGTCCGCTGCTGGGCCTGCTGCAGCTGCTGCTGTCACACTTTCTACACAGCACACAGGACTCGCTCCTCAGATCGTTGCTACACAACATCGTTACGCCCTCTTTTACATTGTACTACGAATCCTTGACCGGCATGTAATACCTCCGCAGACTCCTTCGTACCTGTTCCACGTACTACAGGTTCCTGGACCACTGATATGGGTTTAGGGTTAGGGTTAGGGTTAGGCAACGCACTTCGAGCGTTTCTGGGCTACAGCCTCTAGCTTTGTTGATGTTTCCCCAGGTTATGCTAACTTTGTTCCCAGTTTTGCGTAGGCCTGTGCGACCATGTGGTTGTCAGCTGAGCCTGTCGGGGTTTTCTATTCGCGAGTGCTGATATGCCTTGATTGCCGGTGCTGTTACATTCTCCATGGTTGATTGCCGGTGCTGTTACATTCTCCATGGTTCTACCCGAACGTTTGCCCTCTTGCTAGTGGCCAACAGCTGCGTGCATACGCTGCCTCGCGGTTTGGTTACCTGGGCTGTAACATTCAGTGTCCTCCATCTGCTTCTATGGGCTGACAGTGCTTACTTCTGCTCAGGTAAATAGTTATGAGGGTTGGCACACCAAAATGCACTGAAATTATCCGCTTGCATCTCCGCCCAAGCATTGCTCTCTGTTTGGTACCCGTGTGGCAACACGGCTCTGTCGGTGGCGTCAACAGAAGCAGTAAAAAGCGCAAGAAATGATGGCTCTAAACCCTTTCTTGGATTTAGGGTTTGTGAATGACGGATCTGCACGGACGGGGATGTCTGATGCGCCTTTCACTCTGCAGGAAAACAGTGTCTGCTATGTGTTGTTGTCGAGTGCTAAAGTGGGCAGCAGCACTAACGCGGAATTGCCTGATATATAAGCCATTGCAGGCAATAGCACTTATACGAACCGCAGCATCCGACGCTAAAAACATATTTGTAAAAGGAAGAGGCTCTACTGCCCTACTCTTTGGGCTTGGGCGAACGACGGCACGTGAAGCCAAATGGCAATGGCACAGCGGATTCGAGTGCAGATTGCTTTGTGAGGGTTGTAGATGACAGGATTATGATAGAATATAATAACGAAATGCCCTAGGATTGACAAATACTTCTCCATCAGAAAGTAGCTTAGTATTACCGGGGGCGATTATAGGCTTCCGCGAGGGAGGTGGTGTATGCGTCGTGAATTCATTGCCAATTAATTGATACGACGGAACTCCAGTTGCAGAATCCTTCAGAACCATCTAACGTCGACCCCTCTAAGTGAGGCGTTGATAATGCATTTGTATTGCTACAATGTCACCTTCCAACCACGAGAGCGTCCGGCACCGTTTAATATCCCTCCATGCTCACTACATTCTCCGGTGCCTGTGCCCAACCAAATTTGGTGCAGGAAGCCAAGATTTTTGGGCAATGGGCTTCCGGCCTGTAGCCGTTAGCCGTCCGCGTCGATGTCGATAGTGACACATTTATGTCTTGCCCCATATAGAGTTTAGAGAGTAACAATGTCTTGAACCTTATCAGGCAATAAAGTCTAGACGGTAACATAAAACTAAATGATGGTTTGTTATTTCAGGGCAAGACCCATTATAACCGAAATGGTCTGTGTGTAGCAGAAGCGAGCTAACCGGTGTCACCTGACGCTATTGCGCCCTCCCCGTGTGGGAACTGATACATATTCGCGGCCAGGTGCATTTGGAGTAAAGAAACGAACAGAGAACAGTTTTTCTTTACTCTATTATTCTGCTCTTCTTGATAGAGTATGGTGTACCTCGCGCGCACCACCAGCACAGTTGTCCAAGATAATCTTTGCAGTAAATACATCTGAACGCAGCTTACTCCGCGTCAATATCAGGATTATGATGGGTGTGAGTTACCCCATAATATACCTTGCACAAGACCTGCAAAAATTGCCTAGGGATCGAGCGCCTTACGGATCGGCTCGAGGAAGCTTATGCGTGTACCATGAATTAGCATTGATCCCCATATTCCTGCCCAAACCCGTCAAGCTCACGGTAAACTCCAACCTGGTTTCGAAGGGTGGAAATGGAAACGGTTGAGAGCACCTCATCCCCTGCATCGGCGTAGATCTAGACAGAACCCTTGGGTGAGCGAGCGTTTAACGCCCATGGTTGAAAGGGGATACTTACGGGTAGTCGATTTTCGGCATGTTCGATGTTGTATTCCTCACTTTAGTCAGCCTAAGCTTTGGTAGCCAGCGATATTAATGCCCAAGTTGTTAAACAGCAGGAGATGTGTATCCTGCACATATCGCTGTATGGTTACGGTGTTATTCCTCATCAGGAGCTTCATCATGAAATGTGAAAGGTGGGTTTTATCAAATGGTTGTTCCCCCTTCCTCTATAGAATAGACAGGAATAATCAGCAGTGCTAGTTGGTATCGGTACAACAGGGTGCCGCAAAGTGTTCTTAATAGTCCTGCCAGTTTCACGCGGTTGATGCACCCTCCTCATCCTAATCGGCTTCCGAGTCCCTCCGGCGAAGGAAGGTGTTCGCCTTCGCCATTAGCAAAGGCGGTTTGTCCGAGGGGAGTGGTTCAGCATCAATCTCCAGGTTTGCGCACAGCCCGAATTACTTATGGTGTCGCCGGGTTCGTACAGTTCTTTGCATCGCTTTTAAGGTTGGGAAATTCCGTCACATCACGCCGCTACAAGGGAAGCCTGCAGAACTTGAAACCAGCAGCGTTACTCCCCTGGCAAAAGTTGGATGCGGTGCGCACTTTTGTGATATCCAGGCATGATTATCATCTCAGGCACTGTTACCCCTACCAGCAGCACCTGGACCTATTTGATCGTCATATACGCTCCGCCCTGAAGGCAACGGTCAAGCTTTCAAAGAGCACGAGGGCAGAGATATTTCACCAGCCCACCTTTAATGGAGGACTGGGGTGCACCTCACTGAGGACGATCGCAACAGCAAAGCAGATAGGGCATGCTATCCAGATGCTCAACAGCAAGGACAGCATGATTCGGGCAGTTGCAGAAGGCCAAGTGCTAGAAGTCATCAAAAAGGCGTTCGTTTACACACCTGACAGCGAAGATAGCACTCAGCCGCAATACTTGCTTACCTCAACGGCAAGGATATTGGTTGCCTGAAGAGGAGAAACAAGAAGGTGGATATTAGAAGCCTCTGGTCTGAGCTCCCAGGAAGTCTATCGGCTAGCAAAACGCGAATCGAGACTGGGAGTGACAGCAGCTATCTGATAAAGACAGGAGATGGTTGTGGTCTAGACCAGCAGCACCTCATTAAAAGTATCAAGTAACACATGGCAGGGCGGCAGCGCGATGTGTGGAAGGATAAAGTAGACCAAGGAAAATCTGTGGCCTACCAAACAGCAGCCAGCAATGCTTTCTTGTGGGGACCAACCCGACTGAAGCCGGAGGAGGTCGTTATCCCTTTAAGAGCAGGATCTGCACAACCTCCCACAAGAGCCTATCTGAAGAAGATTAAAGTTTCCAAGGTATCTAGATGTCGTCACTGCACAGCAGACCCTGCAACACCTGCGCATGTGCTTAATCACTGTTCACACACCCTTGACAGCAAAATCAAAGAACGACATAACAAGGCCTTAGCATGGATTACAACAGGAATCAAACGGACTGCGGTGAATCGGGACAAGACTCTACAAATAGATAGCAGTCCAGCGGATATGGAAATCCTACTGAGGCCGGATATTCCAGGGACGACAAGCACAAGCGAGTTGCGATAACCGATGTGGCTATTGTGTTTGAAGACTACCAGAAAAATTCGTTTGGCTCTGCTCGTCTCCAAAAAGAAGAAAAGTATCAAAGCCTCAAGACGTAATATGAAAACGTGGGTATAGCCTGTCAGTGCAAGCAATAATATATGGGTCCCTTGGGTGCATAGCAAAGGAAAACAAAAGAGTGCTTACACACGAGTTGGGGCTCAATGAACGCACAGCGTGGTTTGTACAACGTGGAATTAGCACTGACAGTATCCGTCTAAGCCATCGTATTTAGGGTTTTCACATGGCAGATAATGGCACGAGGCGAGTAAGAGGAGGAGGTCGTTCTCGTACTAACAGATCTTAAGTTGCTTGACACAATAATGAGCCAATAGAATACCAAGCCTAACACACTCGGTTGCAACACCGAGGGATTATTCAAACGCGTGAAGACGGTTGGCTCGACATCCGGGCGTGCCGTAGGAGTTGGAGCTCCCTCGCTTCCCCCTTTTCAACGCTTTTTGCTCGAGGCGGCAACGCCCAACTCCAAAACCTCGCTACCAAATTTTCGACGTCATACACGAGAGGTCTGAAACGTGTGCTGCATTTGGAGTTGATGATGCCCGTTGGCTGTCTTTTTTCTCCAGCACTACACAGCCCTGAATACGCATTTGTACACATGCTTCACGATATGTAGTTGGAGAACTGCTGAAGTGTGACGGTCCCTCGTTGATGTTCAGATGCATGCATGCGTCACAACCAAAAGAGCAAGACGCATTACATGACGAAGGGTTTCTTGCTTTAACAAGGGGCCTGATGAACTGATGAGGGCAACTACTGATAGCATCTGCGAGCAATGAATACGACAGATTCAGTTCCCCCTAGGAATTCCCCAATTGTCACTTTTTATGGGTGCCCTGCACCTGAATTATTGGTGACGAGCGGTTCCTGAGTGTCTCTCACGTTGCCGCAGATGGCAGTGCGAGCAGGATCGCAGGAAGGATAGGTAAACCATTTGCGTGGCGCAGTGGTGCTGGCGCGCCCCTGTGGAAGGGTGGAACTGAAGCCCTCCGTTGTTTTACCGTGTCCTTTACCAGCCTGACATCTCTCGGGGCCTTCGCCGCCATATTCTGTCGTCTTCTCATTCTCAGCAGCATTGCACATACATTTAGCACATAGCCAACGGCCCACTAATCGCCAGAATACTACCTCCTAATGTATTGTGCAGCTGACAGCATAGTGACGCACCGTACGAAAGGGGGCCGAAATGCGTAAGATGTTAGCATCTCTTAATTACTATGGTTATTTGTGGCACTTACATGGGGTAGGTTGACTAGCTGCTACCTCTGTGTACCGCTGCTGGAGAGGGTCAGCCGTAATCTTTTAGTTCACGGGACACCAGGGGTGTCACATTGTAAGAGCTTCCCTGCCCACGTGCGCTCATTGGTTACTGTGCGCCCTTCAATTTACGCATAAGGTTATGCGTAAATTGCTTTGCTTTGACCAGTTTCCCCCGTTTTTCGGTAGAGAAGGAGTCAATATCTATTTACCAATCGACATTTGTAGCGTTTCCTCCGACAGACGGGTGCGTTATTCCACTCTCCAGCGGTGCCTTTGTTGATCATTTTAACCACCTCGGCTGGTTCCCCATGGTCCTCGGATACAACCGAGGTTGGGAAGTCTAGGGAGAGCAGCGCTGCATTGGCCCCGCACACGCCTCAACAAGGTTCTCTGAGTGCCCCTGAACACTTTCGGTGAACTCCTATTGTACGCGCAAATTATGTAGCCCCATCTAGAGTAGAGTGTCGCTACCCCGCTTTGGAGTAAATGCAGTATTTAATTTCCGCATGATCTTCCATGCGGATATGGCGTAAGCTGTGTGCGAGGGTTAGCAGCATTCACTGAAACAGTAAAGATCTCGACTGCCCACGATTAGAAGCCAATTCGGTAAGCACGGGTGGATGCGCCGGCGCAACTGCCAACCCCATTCCGCTCTACCGCGGTGAGATTGCCTCAACGCTTGCTGAATATGAGGGTTTGAAGGGCAAGCGCTTGAAAGGCAAATATCCCCCATGGATAACTCATGTAGTCCAATGTTGTATCTACTAGGTATGTTCTGGAGTTTATCACCCCTACACAACTCCTCCAGTCCGATTGCACCCAAAAGCAGTCATCGAGCTTGAAGTTGTGGCCTGCAAAAGGCGGTAACCTTTTAAGTGGTAATCGTTCCTTTGTTGATCAAGCTGCCCATAGCACAGCGGAATTTGGGTCCTGGGTTTACTACTGGAAGTACCTTGAGCAGGAACACAGCTTGGTGCAAATGCTGCTGCACTGCGCAGGTGGCACCGTTGCTGTGAGAAGGCAACCTAGGATGTTTGTCTCCAACAGCGCTTAGTCTCTCCCGTATAAACCTTTGGTCTTCCTACTATTGGGACGTATGCGCTTTTTTCCCTAGTTATCAACGCGGTTTCGGTGCATGACCCACCAGCTGTTGGGCAGCTACTAGCGTAGTGGCTTAGCCTTCCGCACCTCTTGGACGCTTCTCGTTGTCGCCTAGTGTGTTCGTACTAGAGCATACCCGTGGGTGACGACAACCACCTTTACACTCGTAAGAGGTTTTATGGGGATTTCCCCAGAGCCAACCTCATTTACCGTACCCCACTAGGGGTAACCCCCCACCTGCCAGGGGGCTACTGCACACCTGTCCGCCTCTAGAGCCTGTAATACGGCAATTGTGGATTCCCAGTAGCGCTCTCCAGTGGCTGCTATTGGTTTCCAGGTACACTACCGCGTTTCCTCATTTGTTATCGAGAGATGGATATCGGTTGGTACACCGGCTCAATAAAGTGCAGCAATTTTCTCAACAGCTAACCGCTAAGCATCGCTCTACCACAGCGTGATTCCCGAACATCGCACACTAGCCAACTCTGCAAGGAAATCTTGGAGCTCAAACTATTACCAAGAGTGTTGTGTTCATCATTTCCCTGCAGAAATTCCCCTAGCAACCCATTGATTTTCCGTTTGCGAATCCCAGACGTCTATTTGTTCTGGGCCGGTAACAATTATATTGTAATAATATATATATATACACTGGACCGATAATGGCTGATAACCTAGCTACCCCGTTGCCCCAGCTAATCCTATTATTTTGAAGCCCTGTCCTATTCGTACCAGGAAAGCTTGCATTATGCTTCCAGATTGGTGCCGCACGGAACCCACTGGGGTCCCTGGGGCTCTCTCGGGCTGCAACGCCTCTTAAGAGCCGCTGGGCTAAGGGTTTTTCGCATGGGATTGTTCACTGCCTGCGTTAGAGCCGCCAAATGCTCCGAGGTACCAGCTATTTACTTGTTAGCTTCAGTTGGGGAAGGCCTGAGAATTGGGGGTGGCTCTCGCCGCCCATCTGCTGACGCCGATGGTGATGCAAAGGTTGCCCGCTTGTCAGCTCATGTGTTGATATTGCCAATGTGGTGGGCTCGGCCGAACCTAAAACCTGTCCGTTGCTTTAATGCATTCCCTCCACACCTGCATGCACCTGGGTTGGAAAAAGAGGCACAAGCCTTTTTGCGTGTATATGGATCTTCGCCGTATGTTTAAAGAAAGCTTTGCGGAGCAGTCTCCAAATGCAGTGCTCTAGTGACTCTCAGCTGCCACCAGGTAAGAAGTGGTATGCCTCTCTACCAGGGGATGGCCAACAAATCGTTCTGTTTTAGCATAAAGAGGCCGTAAATCATATTTTAACCTACATTGTAGGCAAAACAGAGAATCGAAAATCTCTCTCCCCTTGAACCAAGCTCAGACCCTCGACTACACAGTCTGCCCGAAAAACCTGGTAGACTGCTGAGCACGCAAATCCGGTTGGCTTTATTTCCTGCCCAGGTGATCTGACTTAGAGCTAATATTAGGCCAACTCAGTATACGCTATGTTGAGTGATTCTCACGGGATAGGCGGCTAAACTTAGTGGGGCATCCATTGTAGTGGTGGTGCGCTACAGCGCGTCCGCTCTGCGTTAGAACTCATCCGCTGCGTCCTCTACCTGACAGTGTTGCCAGACCATTAAACAATGGGGGGATGTAGATGCCTCTGGAAGCGCTGGGAAGCGCACTCTATCTTTGGCCTTCCACGAGCATCTCAATGATGTCACCAAGTGCTCGCAGTTGTGCACTTCATCGCATGCCTTCGATTACCTCCTGGCGGAATAACACAAAGTACAAGCCGTGTATCTGTGGTGGTGGACTGCTCCCTGGCAATATGACCCACTCCTAAATTAACCTCCGATGCTAGGCCGAAAGCCCTTTCAATTCGCTTGCCCTGTAGCGACCCTTGAAACACAGGCGCATAATGGACTGGAATATTGCATCTTTTTGGCGTAGCTTCAGATAAAGGCAGCGTGCTTCAGATAGCGCCAGCAATTCGCCTATTAATACAAACTTTGATGTGCACATAGGTAACTCAAAGGTGATGTGCAGCTGCGGGAGTAGCCTCTTTTGGTCCCATAACTCCTCTACACGTGGCGTCGCTGCCCCGACGTTTCCCTGATTTGTTTGTTTATACGCATAGCGGCCGTTCGCCAAGCCGCGCTACTCCACAGTGCTTTGCTTCGCCCTCACATGGTCACTCACAAATTAATGAAGCTTTGTTGTAGAAGAAGCAGATGAGCCTTTCAATGTGCCCTCGTAGACCCGTGAGTTCGCGTTCCTCTGCTATTAAGCGTCTTCGACTTTCGTATCTCGTTGGGTGGGGGTAAACCTTTCTTGCCCCAACAGCTCAGTGCCGAATATCTGCCCCACAACCGTCCTGTACCTTTCTGCCCTAGGAAACAAGGTACCGAATGTATGGTTCTTCGTCTCCTTGATGTCTGACTATTTTCGCATCTGTGCGAGGTTGACCCTTCGACGTCGGAGTGCGATATCCGCTGACTAGGCGGTCGCCGGTTGGCTCCCCCCGGGGACATCCCTATTTACAACAATTGGTACAGAAGCTCAGAGTTTAACCTTGGACGACTGTTCACCATTTAGTTCTCTATCGATAACATGCTGGTTTAGGCTAGTCAAGTTTGCCATAAGCTTTTAGTGTTCGACCTAGAAATTACCCTCCGATGTAGGTAGGTTCAAAAATATTTTGTAGCTCGTATGTGCTCCGGTGCAGCAGTCCCGTGGTTTCGGTAGAGGAAGCACTGTCGGGCCTGCCATTCTAATAACGAATATCCGAATAGGAATTGTAGTCGTTGTGGTGTTTGTTGGAGACGAAGGTAAATGTATAAGGATACAACAACTCACGCCAACCGGCATATCTGGGTGGGCCGCAAGGGCGGAAGCATTATTCACGAACTTCTGTAAGAACATTTTCCATTAAAATTGATGCAACTCGACGACACCTCCAACGCTTGATGACGCCTCCACCTGAGACCACTCGACCGCGTAGGAGGACGCTGCTTGCGATAAGCTACAACGCGCATTCCTGCACCTCAAGATAGATGACAGTCCCGCAAATAACCACAAAGAATGCTCATAGATGGCATGCACAAACACTAGAGATAGTTTTCGAGAACTCCTGCTCGCGTACTGTTATTACTAACACTACTAATATTGGTCGGTAAAGGATCGTGTGCAGATTGACGGAGCAGTGAAGGCCTCAATGGGCAAGATATACAAACTCGACGCTAGCAGATATTCTCAACAATTGTCAAAAGCGTTCATGTATACAGCCAAGATCGCCTATTTGTCCTTGAACGTGGGGTTGCCTTGCAGCTTGGGACAGAAGAACGTTGCCACGCCTGGCGTGCGCCTGCCGCTATTCGGCGGGAGAGTCGCTCAGGTGAGGACGAATGGAGAGTGAAAAATGGTACAACTTGACCTGGGGAACTTTCATCTTGAGTATTATGGATATATCGTGGCTCATCATAGTCATCAGATAAGATGCATGAGACCCGTTACATCATTTACCAACTTCGGGCGGACTATGCTGCATCTGGGGCACTGCAGCGTAGGGAATCCATTGAATTCGAAGATGCGTGAACGGAGGCACGCACCAATCATTCGAAATACGGGAATACTGTGTATCTTCTAGATGTAATTTTTGAAGCACGGGAACTATTGGGTTGCTTCAGCCACTGCTCAGGCTTGCTTCAGCCCCAGAGCAAACCTGTATGCTAGGCCCGCCGAGCGTGCTCGCTCTGTGTCTCGAGGGCATGCAAAAACTATAGCAGACTGGTCAGCAACAACTCTCCTGCTGCTTTTTGATCGGCATGAAATTTTCAAGGCCTTGAGCTACTGCGACCTGAGTGCCCTTGTGCTCTCCAGCTCCCCTCTGGAGGAGGCGCTCCTTCCATTTTTGCTCCACAAAGCATGTATGGGCGCCACATTACTCTTTCCTCCCTTTCATGCCTCTTATCCTTTGCAGATTTTATCGAAAAGGCAGAACTGGCTCATGGTCGAAGATGGTGTTACGGCACCTTTCCATTGCAGCTTTTTGTACCTTTCTTTGCCTCCTGTTTGTTGAGGCGGCCAGAGGAGAAGTAGGGGTTGCCTCCTCTGAAGGGTATGCGGTGAACACCCACAGTATTTTGCATCGGCAATCATGGATCCTAACCCGAGAGGGATGCCGAATTGGCAAGGCTGGGAACTTGGTTGTGACACCCCTCGGTGGGTCCACTGTGGATGGGGGAGAAGTGCTGGATACTCAAACGACAGGGCCATTGCTGTGCTCATGGCTCGCAATGATGGAAAGGGCTCACTACGAAGTTGCAGCCGCGTGGCAGGAAGAGCATTTGCGCAGGAAGGCAGCGGTACCAGCTTGGAATATATTTAGGAGGCTTGCACTGTGGAGTAGAAGCTTCCCCGAGCTGCAAATTGAAGCTCATATTCGTTACATTGACTTGTGGAATAAGGATAGGTTTGGCCACCCTCTTCCATGGGCTACGGCAGTATTTAGGTACAAATGCCCAGAAGGGGACGCTAGCTACGGGCTGTTGGATCATCTGTGTGGCTCAGTATTCTCTGAGGAGAAAGACCCACGCGTGGGGTCGGATGTTCATCTTCTTTTGCAGCCGCGTCCTGGGTACAATCAACCTCTAGAGGTTCGTGCAAGCAACTGGCAATACATAACGGGTGCTCTCGCAAGCCTACGTGGAGGAAGAACGAAAGACCAACAGGACCGCGATGAAAGATGGATTTGGCCCATCTCTCTTTACAGCAGAGTGGAGTCAGTCATGCAGATTTCCGGGAAGATTGACGATTGTTGGATGAATGATGGCGACTGCTACTTCAGGTGGTAAGTATATAGTTGCTGCAGCCATTACTAGCCCCAACGGTCATTGTCGCGTTGGGTGTTAGCTGAGCGAATGGTATTTTGTGTGAACATGCGTATTATTCTCACTCCAGGTTGCTTCGTGTGGAATGGAGACTTTTCCGCGAAACGGTATGTGAGCGACTCCAGCGGGATGCCAACGCAGGCTTAGCTGAAGCATTTAAAGCGGCAGCCTTGAAAACTGTACAAATAAACATAACAGGAGTGGACTTCTTCAACCATCCACGCCCAGTTCTTTTTGGAGTTCTAGAGGAGGGAGTACTGTTGGCTAATGCGGGGAGCGGCTTCGTAGCATTGGAAGTTGACACTGATCCGCGCAATATCGCAAACTTCGAACGAGCAAAGTCGACGTCTCAGAACATACGAGCGGCAGGGCTTATGCTCAAAGGCGTAAACGAACTTTTCAGCAGGGCAAAGGGAGATTCCTAACTGTTTTGGTGGTGCCCCAGTTTTGAAGCCACGGCATATAATCTTCTATCCCGGTATTTGCTGTATCTGGTCCATTGGCAATGATTGATGCATCCTGTTTTTTTTTGTTTTTCGCGTTTGCCGGGGATTTCCAAAAAAAAAATCCAAACGTTTGGCAGGGGGTTCCGCCAGATGAGGGGGTGTCGGGGATAGGTTTCAGCACGCACCTTTGCCAGCGGTCCAGTCGTTGGAAGGTGAGTTGTTGCTGGTTTCAGTACATCCGCTTATTCTGGCTGGTGAGTAACGAGGTAAGGCCTCACCTGCTTTCGGCTGCGTAGGGGAGGAGAATAAGCTGTTGATGACGAGAGTTGCTCGTCGCACTTGTCGCGCAGGCTGGTGCACATCCGCAGCAAGATGCTGATTGCTGAGCGCGAAAGTTTTGAAAGAACAAAAACCTGTGCTTGTCGGAGCTTTAAACTAGCCAAACTTGTGTTTTTTAGTACTTCGGCAGGTAATACAGGCGGAAGATCAGCGCTAGCGAGCTGACGTGTTGCATATATGGAGATCTCAACTGTTCAGAGAGGTCTTCACAAACTAGGTAACGCTTGTCCTAGGTGAATGCGACCTTAGCAGGACAGCAAATCCCCAGACTAACATTAATATGTAGGCTTTTCAATAAGAAGCGCCAACCCCAACGTCCATCATAGCAGAAGAGGTGCACCACAGCAACCTTACAACTTCCACTTGTGGTTATATCATGTTGGCACTAGGTGAAGCGAAGAGGTATTGCGGGATACAGCGTGTCCAAACTGGAAGAAAGCGACTTAGTTACTTAGTGTGTGTATGACTGTTTGGGGGAAAGACATTATGCAGGGCCGCTCTACTGCAATCATATTAGGACTATTAGCTGTTCGCAAGCGGAGTTCACAGTGCAACGAACTACAAGAAGGGCTGCAAATCATAATGGAGCCGTTTATTGATAGCCATTGGCGGCTTCTTGTAAGATGTGTAAACTCGCCTAGACACTGGGAACGAACATCTGAAAGTAACTTCATTTCGTATAAAAAATAGCATCAGTGATCCCACATTTGGGACATGTTACAGCCGTGGAATTTCCTGCTCACAGACCATCAATGAGCACCTCTGCCAGCAACGTATCCTCTGCATTATGCATTGACTAACGGCTCGCAAACGAGCACATGGAGGAATTGTCCGTGCTGAATTTTTGTGTTTCTCTCGGTGACCTACTGAGGTACTGTCAGGGTTTGGCATCAACAGCAAGCAGGTTTTGGCATAGAGTAGCAGCAGGTACCTTCTGGCGTTGTGCAGACATCATGTAGGGCCGCTATAGTGCAGTGGTATTTGGGCCATTATCTGTCTATCATGCTTTACCAAAGAGGAGTTTCACAGTGCAACGAAGTACAGGAAGCGGTGCAAGCTATATCGGAGCCGTCTACTGATAACCATTGGCAGTTCACCGCCTTCTGCCTCCGCAAACTTGCATGTACTCCACAGTCCTTGTAATACAACTGAGCGAAACAGAAGACTGCCACTTTGGTTAAGCGTCCATTGTTGTATATGGGAGCAAATGAAGGAAGGAGCGCACTCGCAATGCTTATCTTGTATAAAATATATCCACTCACCACTGGTGATCGAGCAAGTGGGAGTCTTTCTAGTAACAATGCAGTGGGCAGGCCAGAGGAAATGATCAGAGTGGAGGGCGCTTTATGATTGCAGCACGTGCACACACATGCCTACTAGTCCCCAGTACAACTGTACAGGCGCAAACTACACACGTGTTCGGAGCCTGCTGTACATTCTGCACTTGCTACATTCTACATTCCTGCTCGATGTGTTTTTTCGCACCTAAACAGTGGTTTGTCGAATCAGGAGGCCGTGAGGGCAAGCAGTAGATGACAAACAACTCCGTGCACCATTAGGCACTATGTTCCTTTTTCCAATAATATCGGCCCTCAAACTGCTGACACTGAAAGTGTTCCCTATAATGGGACTGCGTCTTCGCCACAGTCAATAATAACTGCGTAAAACGCATACTGTGGAAGTGTTGACTCTCGATTTGTTCACACTTCCAGAGTGTTTAAGGGATGGTGGGACACCTAGTGCTTCGTGCAGTTGCATGCCGTAGCCAAACCCAGAGTTTTCATTTCCACTTGGCTACTCGGCTTCCAGTCGTGCCGTGCTTATGACCAGCAGCCTCAGCTTAACGGCTTTCAACCATTCCTGCAGTCTAAATAATTTAAAAATAGGTTCTAGAAAGTTCGCATACATGCATAAATGCATGCGGCACAAATTGGGTGCCGATGTATCCACGAAAACTTGAATGTTGCCGGGCATAACAGCTTGCCTTCACCTACACATGTCTTTTTGAATCGTTTCGAAGATTTCAACAAGACGCTTCCTATAAGTGCTCTGCAGCCGACCGCTTCCCGATGGCTAGCATTTAAGCTCCCGACAGAACAGGAAGTCTTCAAAAGATATTTAGCTTCAGCGAGGTCATGGGTTCCGCTGCTTCGACACTTTCTTCGTCTCGCCTCAGACAACAGTGGCATTCAAGACACTGCCTACTCCCCTTCAGGGTCAGAGTTGATGGTGGTCATTTCCAACAGGGCAAGACTTTGGTTAGTCATATTCTCATAAGAAGCTGGTTGTTGATCCTGGTAGATATCTGGAAAAATGTGTGATAAGTCGTAAGGATTCATTACTCTTCTCTCCCCTAATCTGCCTGAGGTTTCCGCCTCAGCAGATTCGTCTTCAGTTTCAGCTGGTTGCGGCTCCTCCTCACTGGTACTGCTAGTGGAGCTACTTTCCGGAACATCGCCAGCAGGCTGATTTGCCATTTGGCTACCTTGCCCATATCGAGAATACGAACTGTAGGGGTCGCCCGATGCGATTCCCATAAAGCTACTTGTGGTCCGTCCCGACTGAGTATATCTGCTACCAGGGTATCTGATGTTCAATTCGGATGGGCGGTTTGCCATAGGGCGCAAGCCACTGAAACCGTTTGTAGGAACGCCACCGTTGGACTGGGAGTTAGGCACACTGCTGTTCGCGCCGCCGGGTGAAGTCGAATGTCTCGAGAAGGACTGTCTTCCCCCCTCAGGAACAACTGGCGAATTAACTGATTCGCTGGATTGTGGTTGCCCTGAGCTGCTGCCTCCGGGATAACTTGGGACAATGTTCCTGGAGTCATACGGGTTGTACGCTTGGTACAGAGACGTTCCGTTTCTTGCCATTCCTTGGGAATTAAACGTTTGCGATGAAACACTGAATGTCGGACTCGTCAACGTTTGCGAACTGTTCATCTGTGGTTGAGTGCCGTTCACCGGCGTTCTGTTCATCTGTGGTTGTGCACCGTGTATTGGAACCCCACTGGATGCGTACCTTTGGCTTTCATGAGGTTTCATTGTATTTGGCAGCTGCTGCACAGAGTTCCATCGTCTACCAGCCCAGGGAGCCTGAGGTGAGGGATATGTTCCTCTGACCGGGAGACCCCCAGCAGTGGTACTGTAAGGATTTACTCTTTGATACATCTGACCAGCAGTAAAACAGGCTGGCAACAGTAACACAAGGCCCAGCAAGTTACTCTTCAACTGAATGGGTCTTCCGTTGACAAGGCGTCTGTACGAACACGCATTCAAAGAACAGCAGGTGGCACTGGTAGTACAAGCATGAGAAACAGCCTATTAAATGTGTTGAACTTGGTCACTGTGTTGGGTACTTTATTTGGCTCCGAGCACTGCCCGTCCCAGCCGGCGAGCCACAGTAAGGAGCCTTAGACTGGTGGCAATTTAAGCCGCTCTGTAATGTTGAAGCCTACACCAACATTACCGAGTGGCTTAAATTACCACCTGTACCGAACTTCAATGTAGCACCTGTACATTTGGAAATCGAGTCGGGCACATTGAAGCTGGTCACCACCGTTGTGTGCGGACTTACTCCATTTTATTTGTTGTAGTCGAATTTGGAAACCAAGGGGCCGAAAAGCAGAAAAATTAATATTAACTGTCAAAATAAAGAATGTGACAAGATGATGGTTGGCGGCCCTGAGGTTCTGTTGGGTTTCTGAAGTGTTCGAGTGGCTACCTCAGGGAACAAGGATCACTAACCGCAGTGACCACCGGCGTGTGCCGGGCTAGCTCCACCTTTCACGAGTGTCTTGGCCCGCTAAACTCCAGAATTCTAATGAAAATAATTTTCTAATGGAAGGCAAATAAGCTTGTAATTTATTGGTTGCCGAAACATCCACTTAGCTCTACCGGTTTGCTGCTCACACACCTGCCCACTCCGTCATCGCATATCTGTGGTGAGTCCTTTGGTTTAGCTTGAAAGCTGAGAATTGCATATTGACAACCCCGCGGGTAGCCACCAAAAGATCAGTTGAGGTTTGTTTCTCCTACACCTTCCAGTTTTCGACCCTGTGCTCCTCGAAAAGGTGACCAACCACGGACTGCCATCGCTCAACACGGTAGCTAGAAGCCAAACACAACATGGAGGGGCGATGAGCCTCTTCACCTAACCAAGCCCATTAAAACTGTTCGAACAAAACTGTGGAGCGTAAAATGGGCGATGCGCGCTTGTCAAGTGGCTACGCTTCAGCCGGTTGCAGCGGCAATTCCTTCGGTAACAAGCCCTCTCCTGCTCTGCGTGCAACACCAGCGAAGTAAACTGCATTGAATTGCTCACTATCTTAACGAATACATATGGTTAGAGTGTAGCAATGGCTCTGCCTGAGTCCGTTGCTGGTCGCTAATGATTCGTTACTGGGCTCCATGATGCCCTCGGTTACGAGTGCTAAAAACTCCATCCTATGCAAACACTTGCTGTACAGCTGCCGAGATAATTTGGAATAAACGACTAGATCACTTTTACAGCTATGTAACGAGAACCAAGAGCAAACAAAACCCCTACCTACATGAATACTCTCATTGCTACCTACATAAATACTCTCATTGCTGCCTACATAAATACTCTCATTGCTACCTACACGAGCACTCTCATCCTTCGCACATGAGAGACAAAAAACAGCTTAGGCAGTTTTTGCTGCAAAACAGGTGTTTCTCTTATTCATCGCCACTTAGTACAGTATATGTAAAATTGCGGATTTTTCTTATAGGATGAGGCCTCAGGTAATCCTCTACTTCACGTGGGTACAAGCGAAAAAAGAGCCGTCGAGGCACCGCAGACCCTTCACGCGGCTAGGTGCCCGTGAATTAAGTCAATTTTGAACGCTTGAGATATTTCCAGTGAGAAAGTCGAAGGTGCTGGAGGAAAAGAATGTGTCTGTTCTCGACACTTCTCCCGTCTGCAGCAGACAATGCGGAAAACTGCTACTATACTGAAGGCATCGCGACATTTGTTTCAGCACGAGAATTCCAGACGAGCAGAAACAAGAATACCATCTTGCACCGCGCCTGTAGCCTTAATACACTTGGTTATGTATCAACGCATGCATAAGTGTATGAGCATGACCTGAGAGGTGCTCATACAGCAGTAATGCACGTTTGGTAACTTGATTGAAGTCTATGCAGGGCACTAACCGTTTCCTGTTGCAATGGCTGCTGCTTCTGCTGTTCCCTAGCTTCGTTCCTCTTTTCTTCAAGGTAGCAACATTTCACTGCCTGCACGCGTAGTACAAGGCAAGGGTTAGCCACACATTTGGGGGAGCAAATCCTCCAAACTATTTGCTATGGTTGCCAACTGATAATCAAGTGCAGATACCTCGAGTTCTTTGTGAAGTCTTTCGATCTCATCCTTCTTCGATGTCACCTACAGAGGTAGAAAGAGCATAGAAGAAGGATGTCGAGTTCTTTTGGAGTTACAGGAATTATTAACTAGATATTGCATTCCGTGCAAGTACATCGACGTTAGCCCTGGCTCCGTGGATCCCGCTGAAAGCACTCATAAAGTGCGCCTGTCCTAAGCACCTGCCAAGGCCTAGCAACTGAGAACTGGCTGATTACCTCCTTGTGAAGCACTTGCAGCTCAGAAATGGCGGCACGGAGTTGTTTTGTTTTTGTGCGCACATCCTGCAGGTAAGTGAAAAATATCGGAATATCCTGGTTCTGGTTTTGGGGGGTGGGGGGTCGGGGGTCCC
>NW_013566558.1:0-24806 GCF_000499605.1 Eimeria maxima | reverse complement strand
GGGGGGGGGGCCCCCATTCTTGGGGTCCTTATTGGGTGCCTCCCGAGTGCTGGGGGGGTCCCCTTGTAAAGTGGAAGGGCCCCCTTGAAGGAGGGGGGGCCCCCTCTCAGGCATTTAAGGGGTGGGGGCCCCCCAAGCGGGAAGCGAGGCTCAACAGAGTGGGGGTCCCCCTATAGGGGGGGCCCCCAGGGGAGGTCCCCAACCGTTAAATGCCCTCCTTGGTCGATACCCTTTATTTGGGGGCCCTCTGAGGGGGGCCTCCGGGGGCCCCTCCCTCCATGTTATTAGAGGGGCACCACTAGCGGGGGGCCCCCCGGGGGGGAGGGGGAGGAGCCCCCTGTTTTTTTGATATCTTTGACTGGGGGTTGTGGCCGAGGGTTTTTTGTTTAATGTATTCATCCTTCATTGCCTCTTGCTCGTATCTTAGCAGCTGCAGCAGCAGCTGCTGCTGCTGTAGTTGGTGCAGCAGCAGCATCTGCTGCAGCGGTTAGGCAGTATCTTGGTTCTGCAGAACTTAGCAGCACTACAGCAGCACAGGTAAACAAGAGCATGAGCAGCAACGGCAGCAAGTGCAGCAAGAGCAGCACTCCTGCTGCTGCACCAAGTGCAGCAACAGCAGCAAGTGCAGCTGCAGGAGTGGCAGTAGCAAGTGCAGCGACGGCAGTAAGTGCAGTAACAGCAACTAGTGCAGCAACAGCAACAGCAGCCCTCTGGCTGCTGCTGCTGCTGCATGGGAAGCAGATAGGGAGTACACAGGCTCTTAACAGTGTGAGTCCTTTAAATCCAAAGCGCTGCAGCAGCAGCAGCAGCAAGTGCTGCAGCTGCAGCAGCGGCAGCTGCTGCTGCTGCAGCAGCGCCTGTGACTGTCTCGACTAGCGACGCTGAGCAGAAGCCAGCAACCTCGCAGCAGCAGCAGCAGCAGCAAAGCCTGCTCCATCTGCTGCTGCAGCTGCCTCCTTGCAGCAGCAACTGCTGCGGGAAAAAATGGCTATAGTAACACCTGCAGCAACAGACGCTGCAGCAACATGTGCTGCAGCAACAGGTGCTGCAGCAACAGATGCTGCAGCAAGAATAGCTGCAGTGCAGCAGCAAATGCTGCAGCAGCATATGCTGCAGCGACGAGCTGCAGCAACAACTGCAATCTATTTGCACAGTCCTATGCTGCAGCAGCAAATGCTGCAGCAGAAAATGCAGTAGCAGCAGCAGCAGCAAAATGTTGCCACATTACTGCTAGTGAGGCCCAAGTTGCTGCTGCTGCTGCTGCTGCTGGTTGTATGTGTGTCTTATTGCTTCTTCTTGCACTGCTGATTAGATTTAGATCTTGTTAGTTCTGTTCCTCCCTGCTGCTGCTTCTGCTGCTGCTGTTGCGGCTGCTGCTGTTTTATCTGTTGCTGTTGCTCTTGCTGCTGTTTCTCCTGCACCTGTGATTCAATCGGTTGAGGTTTTTTCTGGCATACTCCTGGCTGTTGCTGGTCTTGCCCCTGTTGCTGCTGTGGCTGTTGCTGTTGCTGCTGTTGTTGCATTTTATTTCTTTGTTTTTGTGTCTCTCCTAGTCTATGCAATAACACAGTATCTCTTAGTATATGTTCTCCCCATTGTTGCTCAATAGCCTCTGCTTCTTGTTTAATAAAAGAAAGTTCTTTATTAATTGCAGCTTGTGCTGCAGCAAAAGAATCCCATGCTTGCTGCTGCAACAAACCATGTCTATACAGCCTATACCTGCTGCTGCTTACGCCGGATACATACACCCAACGAGGTACATTAGCTAATGCTCTCCTCATTAGTAGTAATTTTAATTTCTTTTTATCTTCTGGGCTTAGAAGCCGCTGCTGCCACGGCAGCAACTTGCTGCTGTTGCTGCTGTTGCTGCTGCTGTTGCTGCTGCTGCTCCCGCTGCTGCTCTCGTTTCCTCCATAGTCATACTCCTCCTCTGGATCCACCAGCTGCTGCTCAAGCAGCAAAGTAAACATTTGGTGACGGGCGTCCTCATAGTCTTGCATCTCTTTTATTGGTGCTGCTGTTGTGCATGCAGTAGCATCATCATCATCTGCTGCTGCTGCTGCTGCTGCTGCTTCCTGTAATAAATTCTGACCCTCTTGGCTACGGGACTTCTCCTGCAGCAGCAAATATGCTGCAGCACATACTGCTGCTATAAATAACACAAAAAAACATATCCAACCTATTGATAACGATGCTAACTCCATCATGCTGCTGCTGCTGCTGCTGCTCCCGCTATTTCTCCATACAGCATATATGCTGTCGTACGAGTCCTGCGGGACAAATGCTGGAGCAGCAACTCTGTGCTGCTGCTGCTGCTACTGATGGTGTGATTCGCAGCAATGCTGCGGCTGCTGCTCTCCGCCTTCTACTGGTATCGTGCAGCAGGGCAGGAAGAGGCCGTGCTGCTGCCCCTGTTGCTGTTGCTGCAGCAGCTGCTGCAGGGGATGCTGCACAAAAAGGAGGCAGTTGCTTCTTTGGGCGACGCTCCTATGGTTCGGCCTTGCTGCTGCTGCAGTACAGGGCAGCAGCAGCAGTAACGACAGCAGCAGCAGCAGCTGCTGCTGCCGCCGCAGCGCGAAGACCCTGCTGCAGCAAATGCTGCGTAGACCTAGAGTGAGTCTCCTTGGCTCTAAATTGCCCAGCAAAGGCAGCAGCAGCAACAACTCACAGATAAGGGTTTAGGGTTTAGGGTTTTGCGTTTGGGGCCGGCAAAGCAACAGCAGCAGCAACAGCAGCAGCAGCAGCAGCAGCAAATAGCTACAGAGTTTCAAGCAAAACTCACATGTGGAAACAAAGCAGCTAAAAGGGAATAAAAGAAACACCAAAGAAGTCCATGCGTCTGCAGCAGCAGCAGCAGCTGTCGCCCTTGCGGCTGCTGTTGTTGCTGCTGCTGCTGCTGCTGGTGCTGCAGTTCCTGCTACCGAGCAGCTTAGCTTCTGCGCAGCAGCAGACAGCAAAAGAAGTAGCAGCAACAAGTATTTATAAACAATAAGAAACCATTTATATTGATTTATTGGGTTGTCTGTTGCTGCTGCAGCATCAGCATCAGTAGCTGCTGCTGCTGCTGCTGCTGTTGTCGGCCTTCAGCAGCAAGACAGTGTTGCTGCGGTGTCTCAGGAGATACAGCAGCACATGCAAACAGGCACGAGTTGCTATGTATTGAGGGTTTAGGGTTTAGGGTTTAGGGTTTAGAGCTGAGGCTTTAATCTCTTCTCTCTAAGCTCTGGTCTCCCGGTGCTGCTCCTGCTGCTGCTCCCTCTGCTCCTCCCGCTGCTGCTGTTGCTGATGCTGCTGCTGTTACCTGCAGCAAAAAAGTTAATAGTATTATCTTTCTCTTTCTTTTTTTCATCTTGTACTAAATGTTTCCTGTCTTTCCTTCTTTGTGTCTTCTTTATCCATCAGTTGTCCCCTTATCTGTACCTGTTTATGTGTCTCCTTTTTTCTTTATTTGTCTCCTTTTCCTTTATGTGTCTCCTTATGTGTCTCCTTATCTGTCTCTTTATCTCTTCCTCTTTTTTCTTTGTCTTTATCTGTCTATTTATTTGTCTTCTTATTATTTGTCTCCTTATTTGTCTCTTTATATGTCTATCTTTATCTCCTTGCCTTCTTGTCTCGTTTTTTGTCTCTATTAATTAATATAAAAAAAAGGGACAAAAAAATATAATTATCTTCTTTTTATTTTTATTTTTTTTTCTTTTTTATCCTTATTTATTTATCCTTTTATTTTTATTTGTCGCTTTATTTGTCTCTTTATTTGTCTCAATTGTTTTTTTCTTGTTTCTTTAATTAGGGTTTATACGTAAACTATTAAACAGACAAAAAGGGTTTATAAATAAACCCTTAAATTAACAAAAAGGGTTTATTTATAAACCCTAGGGTTTATAAACCCTAGGGTCTATAAACCCTTAAAAGGGACAAAAAGGGTTTACAAATAAACCCTTAAAAAGGGTTTACAAGCAAACCATAAAAGAGACAAAAAGGGTTTATTATTAGACCCCTAAACCCTTAAAAAAGACAGAAAGGGTTTATAAACCCTTAAACCCTTAAATAAACATAGGAAGGGTTTACGCCTAGGGTTTATGCGTAAACACTAAAAAAGAAATGAAGGGTTTATAAACACGAAAGGGTTTGTAGACAAACCCTTAAAAATACAAACGGTGTTTATTTATAAACCCTAGGGTTTATTTAAAAACCCTTAAAATACACCTAGGGTTTATATAAACCCTAGGGTTTATAAACCCTAGGGTTTATATAAACCCTTAAAGGGACAAAGAGGGTTTATAAATAAATCTATTGCCATTAATAGGGGGAGCAGCAAACCAGAAGTCTAGGCTAAGAGTAGCAGGAGTGCAGCAACGACGGAACACAAAAGGTCTGCTGCTGCTGCTGCTGCTGCTGCTTCTGGAGTTGCTGCTGCAGTCAGCGATGCTGCTGTTGCTGCTGATTCTGTCATCTGCTGTCTGGGAGGTCGCAGGCTCTGCAGCGGCTGCTGCCGCATTCTCTTGAGGTGCCTCCGCAGTGCTGCTGCTGTTGCTGCTGCTGCTGCCTGCAGCAGCAGCAGCAGAAGGACGAGGAGAAGGAATTGACAAGAGATCCCCAAGAATTCGTGCCTTGAAAGGTCGATGCTGAGTACAGAAACACAAACCCTAAACCCTAAACCCTAATAGAGGAACCGCTAAGGCTTCAGCTCCTCGGCCGTAAACCCTTGCAGTTAACTCAAACCCTAAACACTAAACCCTACCTTGTAGCAAACATCCCTTGGGACAAACGCCATCATCCTTCCTAAGGGTTTCTGCTTATGCTCAGCAGGAACGTGGTTGCTGGTGCTGCTGTTGCTGCTGATGCTGTCGCTGCGGCTGTTGCTGTTGCTGCTGATGCCGTCGCTGCTGCTGTTGCTGTTACTGTCGCTGCTGCTGCTTTTGCTGTCACTGCTGCTGTTGCTGTCGCTGCTGCTGCTGGGGTTGCTGTTGCTGCTGCCAGGTCTTAGAGATGGGGGTAAGACAACTCCCCTAGCTGTTAGCTTCTGTTGCTGCTTATATTTTCTGTGGTACTGCTGCAGCTGCTGCTGCAGCAACTTGTTGCTGCTTCTTTTATCTCTAAACAGCAAACAGCCAACACCATGCAACGGCAGTGCATGCATTGCTTCCGGGAGGATTTGCTGCTGCTGCAGCGCAGCAGCAGCAGCAGAAGGATCGTAGGTCCATTTGCCTACCTGCACTCTGGTGTTGCTGCTGCTGCTGCTGCTTCTGCTGCTGTTGCTGCCGCTGCTGCTAGCGACACCTGCCCGAACAGGCCGGCGGTGTGCTGCTGCTGCTGCTGCTACAGCTATCTCGGCGTCAAGTAGCTGCTGCAGCAGCTGTTTCCTCCTTTGTATGGCCTGCTGCTGCTGCTGTTTCCTGTGCTGCTCCTGCTGCTGCGGAGGCAGCTGCTGCTGCTGCTCTTCCTCCTGCTGCTGCTGCTGCTGCTGCAGCAGGTACTGCTGCTCCTGCTGCAGGAAGGCGAAAGATTCAATAGACAAGAGAGACGGAGGCAGCCATACCTTCTGATGAGAGTGATGGGGGTAAGCTAACCTCCGCCCTACCCACCATTTTGCTGCAGAAACCACAAAGCCTAAACCCTAAGCCGTAAACCCTTAACCCTAAACCCTAATAAGCCCGAAAGCCATGGCAGCAACAACAGCAACTGCAGAAGCACGATTGTGTCACTTGACGGCTATACTTGCAGCCTCCCACAGCAACAAACACACCAGCAGGCAACAGCAGCAGCAGCAACCCCTACAGCATCAGTAGCAGCAGCAGCAGCAGCACCTATGCTTACGCCTGTTGGGCGATCTATACTTGGCTCCATAAGGAAAGAGGATGTGGGGTTTACCCTTTGGGGTGTATAAAGGACGGCCTAAAGGAGATTTTAATTTATAAGAAATACTCTTGCCGCCCTCAACACGTAAAGCCATCCCTACAAACCCCAAACCCTAAACCCTAAACCCTAAACTCAGTGCGATCTCTGAACTCGCGACTGCGAGACACTACATAGACGCACACAGCCACGTGAGAGACAAGGAATTTCTGTTTAGGGTTTAGGGTTTAGGGTTTATGGACGGGCCTGGGGTTTCAGCTGTACAAGGGACAGGCGAACGACGCTAGAGGAACACTAAACCCTAAACCCTAAACCCTCAGCCATTTAGTCCGAAGATATGAGCTTTCTCTTCTTGTCACAAAGTAAGTGTATTGTAAGTATATTGTAGGGTTTAGGGTTTAGGGTTTAGGGTTTGTGTTTCGTGCATGCGCTGCAGAAGCCACAGCCTGCGAAGTGCTCGGCAGGTGGGTTTTAGGGTTTAGGATTTAGGTTCTATACAAACCCTAACTATTATTTTTTTGGCCTGTGTGCAGTTAAAAACAAGAAAAAAACCCTAAACCCTAAACACTAACCGCTAAACCCTTATTCGCATCGAAGGGGTCTCCGTTGGCTGGTCGTCGTTGTGTTGTCTTGCGATGCGCAAAACCCTAAACCCTTATCGGTAAACCCTAAACCCCATTCCCGGTAGCTTTCTTCTCAGCACACTGCTCCCACTCCGCCTGTGTGTAGCCCGTTGCTTTGGCATACTGGGCCCGGGTGTTTCGAAGGTTTAGGGTTTAGGGTTTAGGGTCTAGAGGATGTTTGAAGGGGGGATTTGGGGCCTGGCAATTTTCTTGCTTACCCTACTCTGGTGTTTTGTACATTACTACTACTTATCTGCTCCAGAAAGGCCACGACGGCAGCCATATAGGAAGTAAGCACGCAAACCCTAAACCCTAGACCCTAAACCCTAGGTCGGAGAGCCGTGAGATTAGTCTGTAGCCACAGGAAAACTGCTCATAAGCTTGCCCTGCGAATATGAAGAGGAGAGCCATGAGGGTTTAGGGTTTAGCGTTTAGGGTTTGCCGCAGCAACTCGTCCCTGCATGCAAGCCCGACAGCAGGTGACCCGTGTTTATGGTGTAGGGTTTGTGTTTGTAATGTTTTGCAGTAGGAAGAAGAAGTCGCTATCCTTGAACCTCAGAGGGGTAAGGTGACCACAGGTACTCTTGGCAGTGTTTAGGGTTTAGGGTTTGTGGTGTTGTGTGGACGCAGCAGGGAGTTTAGGGTTTACGGTTTAGGGTTTGCGGTGTATGTACAGTCCCTCTTCGACCCGGCAGATTTGAGTATTATCTCCAAACAGCTGGAGGCATTCTTGAGTCTTTGTGCAACTTGCAACGTTTATACAATCCTCAAGGTACGTTTCCCTCTCCTTGTGGGGTTCAGGGTTTGGGTTTTCAGGGTTTAGGGTTTGGGCTTTTAGGGTTTAGGGATTAGGGTTCAGCGTTTGGGCGCAGGTTGACTCGGATGAAGAAGAGCAACGCATTCTTAAGGCGCTTGAAGATTGCGGCGCCTTCGATGCAGGACTTATGCGGCATGTAAGGTTTAGGGTTTAGGGTTGAGGGTTTAGCAGCAGCACCTTCTGCAGAAAGCCCAAGTTCAGGGTTCGGTGTTTAGAGTTTAGGGTTCGACAGCTCCATGGAAATTTGGTAGCAAGGGATATGTGTTTGTACCGCCGATGGTTAAGGGTTTAGGGTTTAGGTTTTAGGGTTTAGGGTTGAGGGTTTAGGGTTTGTCTTGCAGCGCGTCATGTTTTGTTCCTCACAAAGTGGAGCGGTGGCTATGATCCGTCAGCTGCAGCCTCATGCCCACGTAGAAAGTAAACCCTAAACCGTCGCTGCAAACCCTAAACCCTAAACCCTAGCACCGAGCTCAACTAACACTCTTGTAAACCCTAGAGCCTCAACTGGTTGCAAACCCTAAATACTAAACCCTAAACAAGCGTGGTTGTAAACCCCAAACCCCAGTTGGAAACTCTAGCCTCTCCATCTGAGGGTTTATGGTCTAGGGTGTTTACGGTTTAAACGGTTTAGGGTTTAGAGGGTTTAGGGTTTGCGGTGTCTCTACAGATGACACTTGGATAGCTGAGCAACTCAGCGGGAAGATCCGAGCCGTCTGCTCTGCTAAAGAAGGCCTTCAAGTAAACCCTAAACCCTAAACCCTATGCCCTAGGCCGTAGAAGTTAGATGCCTACCCTGCTTGTACGACATCGAAAACCCTAAACCCTAATCACGAGCTCGATGCATTTGCTGTAAACCCTAAACCCCAGTTGCCGGCGGGTTGTAGACCTTGTGTTGAACACCGAAAACTGTGTGTTTTCTGCTGTTGCTGCTGCTGTTGCTGCTGCTGCTGCTGCAGCACTATTTGGAAATGATGGAGGCGGAAGGTGTTGCTGGAGATTGAGGGGACTTTTGCTGCTGCAGCAGCAGCTGCAGAAATCTCCCTTTGTTTTTTGTCTCCCTTTTGTTTTTCTCCTTCTTTTTCTGTCTCTTTGTGTCCCTCTTTGTGTCTCCTTTCTTGCCCTCGTCTCGTTGTATCTTTTTTCTTTTCTCTTTTAATTAACTTAATTATTTCCCCCTTTATATTATAATTCAATTTACTTCTTTTTTCTTTCTTTTCTCTCTTTTTTCTTCTTCTCCTCCTGCCTATATTGGGTGCGGAAGGCAAAGGAAAATGTTAATTTTATTTAGGTGTATATATACCTAACTGTCTCCTTTATTTAGTTGTATACAATCAAGCTGGTTGTCTCCTTGTTTATTTAGCCGTATATACACCCTAGTGGCTCCTTTATTTATGTGTACATACAGCTAACTGTCTCCTTTATTTAGCTGCACATACACCTGAAGATGGCTTTAGAGGTGTGTATAGACAGACAAGGAGGGAGAAGAGCAAAAGGAGGCAAACAGCAGCATCAGCAGCAGCAGCAAAGAGAAGAAGGGACAGAAAGAAATTCCTTAAATAGAGGAAGTAAAGAGCAGCACAATACAGGTACAAACAGCTGATGCTGTTTGTGCCTTCTGCGGTCCTGCAGCAGCAGCTGCTGTGCCTTCTGCGGTCCTGCTGCACCAGCTGCTACTGCCGTCTTGCTGCAGCGGGAAGAGCCAACAAAGCAGCTTCAGTAGGGCCCTGCAGTGACACCATGCTGCAGTAACAACAGCAGCACTTGTTGCTGTTATCGCTGCTCTTCCTGCTGCTGCTTGAAGGCGGCCTAAACCCTAATGTTTGGTGCATTGATAAGCAAAGCGTTGCGACGGTTTGCATCTGTGGAGGGTTTTCGCTCTCCTCCTCCTTCTTCCTATAAGCCCACAAATCCTTGCAAGGGTCTGCTTACTCTAGACAAGCTAAACCCTAGTTTCGTGTTTGATTGCTCTAGGCCCACTAAACTCTCGTTAGGGTCTGCGTTGTGTAAGGTTCGGGTTAGGGTTAGGGTTTACGGTTTAGGGAATTTGGACTTGGTGAGGATAGTAAACACTAAAGACGATATTAAACCCTAATGAGGGTAGTAAAGGCTAATGAGGATAGTTTTGCGCTGGTTGCTCTAAACCTTAAACCCTAGAGGCGCACATACGCCGTAACCGGAACCCATAGAAGCTGCTCGCCATACACTGTTTTAGATGAATCAAACCATAATCAAGGGTTTTATAAACCCAAAGTCCTTGCTAACGTTCTTCGTTATATATGACGGACAAACCAGGGGCATGTAGGCAGACTAGGGTTCAGGGTTTAGCCTTTAAGGTTTATGGCACGCTGCAATAGATAGACGGTTGTTGTGAGCTAGGATAATCAATAATGCCTACTATTTCGTGTTTACTGTTAACTGTTAAGGTTTATGGTTTAGGGTTTACATAGTTTCAAGACAACAGGAGCTGTGGCCCCCAGCCATCGAGGCCTCGCATGCTGAACCCTAAACCCTAAACCCTAAACACGAAGTCATACTAACACAAACCCACGTCATACTCTATCCCCTTCTTTTCTTTTGTTTTTATGGGTGTAAAACCTGGTGTCTGGGGTTATTCTTGGGGGGTTAGGGTCTAGGGCTTTGGGGTTACTGTCTGGCATCGTCTGAGGCGCGTGAAGCCCCTGTAAGGGGTAGCAGCAGAAATCGCAGCAGCAACAGCAACGGCAGCAGCAACTACAGCAGAACCTTCTTCTCGACCCACCGATGCTGCGGCAGCTGCTGCAGCCGCTGCAGCTGCAGCGGCTGCTTCGGCCTGCGTTTTCTGTGCTGCTGCTCCTGCTGTTCAAGCAGATAGCAGCAGCAGCACAACACGTTGGTACTGACGCTTGGCTGCTGCAGACAGCAGGGCCAGTGCAACAGTTGCTGTTGGGCCCACCACCAACGGCAAGAGTAGCCGCAGCAGCAGACCCAGCAGCAGCAGCAGCAGATTGGACGGGTGTTACCATTTCTGCAACAGGAACAGTTTCAGGTGTACGTGCAGCTACTGGAGAGCAGCGATGGCGACTTGTGCTGAGTGAGGGGTGGAAACTGCAACAACAGCAGCAAATAGGGCCTCTACTGCTGCTGTTGGCGAATGTAGACCACCCTTTATCTGCAGCAGCAGTTGCAGACGCAGCAGCAGACCCAACTAGAGCAGCAAATGCAGGAGAAACAGCAGCAGCAGACCCAGAGATAGCAGTATCAACAAACCCAACAACAACAAAAACAGTAGCAGCATCAGACACAACAGCAACAAAGGCACCAGCAGCAACAGCAGCAAAATTCGGGGGTACTCTGCATGCAATTGACCTTAGAGATGGCGTTTTGCTGTGGAAGGTGGGAGGGGACATCAGCAGCTTTGCTGCTGCTACCTCGGGCCCCAGTCCAGGAGCAGCAAAAACAGGATCAGCACCAGCAGCACCAACAGCAGCAGTAGCGGAAGCTGTGTTCGTTGCTTGCATGACGCCTCGGGGTCTGGAGACTCGCGATGCCTTGTCAGGGCGTGTCTTGTGGACACAGACCCTCAGCAGCAGCAGCAGCAACAGCAGCAGCAGCAGCAGAAATCTTGGCCTCGTTTCTGTGCAGCGGGAGAATGAAGGGGAGATACAGCAGGCAAACTTCTGTCTGCTGCAGCAGCAAACCCCAGGAGGCAAACTCAGCAGCAGCTGTTACCACGCTTGGGACGGGCAGCAGCAGGAGCAACAGCCGCAGAAACAGCAGCAGCAGAAACAGCAGCAGCAGGCGAAGGTTGACGCCTCCGAGTCATTGTCCATTAGGCCCCTTGGGAGCAATTGCTACGTGCTGAAGAGTGAATCCGTGAGCTACTGTTTAGGGTTTAGGGTTTAGCGTTTGAGGTTTCTGAGGGTTCCTTTTGTCTCTGTCAGTGACTACCTATCTCTCTGCTGCCGATGATGATGTTGTATTTGTTGCTGCTGTTGTTTTTGGTGCTGCTGTTGCTGCTGCTGTTACTCCTGCCGTTGCTGCAGTGTCAGTCTCCTTGATGGTTGCTGTTTGTGTGTCTCCTTGCAGCATGTGTACTTGCTGCGGCTCACAGAACAGGGAGGACTGGATGCTCTCCAAGCCCTAAACCCTCAGTCCCTAAACCCTATGGCCGGAAACCATAGCCTGTTGCCACTTGGTGGCTGTGCAGCACTCGTGCAGTCCACGGTTTGGAGGTTTAAGGAGGGTTTAGGGTTTACCGACGACGAAATTCGTGTGGGTCTCGAAATAGGCTTTAGGGTTTAGGCTTTAAAATTGACAGTTTGGGATCTCCAATGCGTATAACTGCACGACGCTGCAAAAAATTAACACACGCTTTAGTGCGTAGGGTTCAGGGTTTAGGGTTTGTGTTTGCGGTTTGTGTTTAGGGCTTGTCCGGTGGAGGCTGGGCAGTGACTCCTCTTGAGACTCAGAGACTGGAGAAACCCTATCAGTAACTCTAAACCCTAAACCTAAACCGTGGAGCGCACCCTTCCTCCTCCAGAAACGCAGACGTCGCACGGACACTGCCGCTGCCGGCGCAGCAGCAGCAGCAGCTGCTGCAACTGCACGCACGGCAGCGCCAGCGGTAGCTTCATAAATGTGTTTGAATAACTCGACCTAAAACCTAAACCCTAAACGCTCGTTGGTGACTCTGCTCAGGCACGTTGTTGCAGTGAAGGTTTCTGAAGGAGTTATTGAGTCGAAGTTGCTAAATCTTGAAACCCTTGCAGAGACCGCCTTCATTAGGTGAGGATTTAGGGTTTAGGGTTGAGGGTTTATTGTTTGCCGTTTTGGGGTTTGCTTTACTTGTGTTTGCCAGCAGCATAACAGCAGCAGGAGAATAACAGCAACAGCAGAACGGCAGCGCCAAAACAGCAGGAGCAGCAGCAGCCCCATTTTCATTTGTTGATGTCTTCAGGGAGGAGCTGCCCACAGCAGCAGCAGCAGCAGCAGCATGGCGAGCAACTGGGGTGTCTTGTCAGGGCCCCAGCGCAGTTGCAGCTTTGGCTTTTGCTGGTGCAGCACAGCATCAGCAGCCGCAGCTGCTGCTGTTGCTGTCTGATTTCTCGCTGGTGCTGCTGCAGAAGGACTTGGGTGTCTCTTGGCTGCGGGAGGAGGGCTTGAGTCTCCTCACAAGTGCTGCTCTCGGAGCTCTGCCTTCCGTGCAAGAGAGCGGTAAGCCTGATCCTAAGCCCTAAACCCTCGGTAGGAGTCTAACTTTATGCTTGGAGAACTTGGGCCTGTTCGCTTCAAAAAGAACTTGGGCCTGCTCCCTTTGTGTTGCTACAGAAGAACAGATGGAGGCTGCAACAGCTGCATCGCGGGGTCTCATGCATGCTGCAGCAACAGCTGCTGTAACAGCAGCAGAAGAGGCTGCAGCAACAGCAGCTTCGATTGCAACTGCTGTAGGCGGCGCCGCTGCAGACGCTGCGTCTGCTCTCGTGTCCAAGGGTTTAGGATTTGCTGCGTCGCTTCTGGGGAGGCAGGAAATCCCACCTGAAGTCGCTGGTTAGCGGTTTAGGGTTTAGGGCTTGGGGTTTCCTGTCCAGTTAGGTGGTGGTAGTGGTGTAGGGAGGGGGGGAGGGGGGGAGGGGGGATTGCGCTGGGTTGTGAGGGTTTAGGGTTTAGGGTTTAGGTGTTGTGAGTTCAGCAGCAAGCCGTGCCAACCTGTCTCCTCTCTTCAACTTTAGGCTCTCTGCAGCATCGAAGTTACAAGCTCTTGGGCTGCAGCAGCAGGACCAGCAGCAGCAGACCGAACAGCAACAGCAGCTGCTGCTGCAGCTTACAGCAGAAATGCATACGAGGCAAAAAGCCCAACCCTTTGGCTGGAGGAATATAATCATTGCTGCCAACTGCAACAATAAGGTAAAGTGCATAAATTGTGAGGGATTAGGGTTCATGGCTTGTAGGGATACGTGAAACAGAGGAAGGGCCCCTATGTTCTTCGGTTCCAATCCGGTGTTAGGGCGTAGGGTTTAGGCTTTGTGGTATAGGGTTTGAGCGCTGGTAAACTGCTCAGGTGTATGGGCTACACGCGGCCACGGGTTTGCTGCTCTGGCAGCTGCAACTTCCCAGCAGCACTAACAGCAGCAGCAGCAGCACGAGCTGCTGCTGTTTAAGTCAGCTGCAGAACAGCAGCAGCCACCTGGCCGCGCGCGCAGCAGCAAACGGAAAAGCAAATTGGAGCAAATCTGGCGGCAGCTGCAGCAGAGACGTAGCTAAGCAGCAGCAGCAGCAGAATGCATGCGATTGGCAACTGATTTCTCTTGAACTCGTCGGGCCCCATAAGGCGACCGTCTTTGCTGCACTAATCAATTCAAAGACAGAGGTGGGGCGGCCATCATTTTGCTGCTTCTGCTGCTGTTGGACTTGTTGCAGATGCTTGTGCTGCTGCAGTTGGTGCTGCTGCCTCAGGTGCAGGCGCGAAGGAGCAGCAGCGAACCCAACCCACCCGAGGTAAACCCTGTCTCTTTTGTTGCGTTGCCCCTGCTGCAGGAGACAGAGCTGCTTTGGATCGACCTAGGCAGAGGAGAGCTGCAGCAGCAGCAGCGAGTCCAGTTTGCCGCTGCTGCTATTCTCCCGCTGCAGCATCTGGAACTGCAGGATGCAGCAGCAACAGCCGCAGCAGCAGTTGCTGGCGCCGAAAACCAGACAACGGATTTGCTTCTGCAGCGGCTGCAACACAGCAGCAGTGCCGTTGTGTTGCTGGGGAAGCAGAAGCAGAAACAGAAGCAGCAGCAGCAATTCCTCTTGTACCTCGCAGAGCCACAGCACCAGATCGCGCCTTCTGCGGCGGTGACAGAAGAGGTCAGCTTCTTCATAGTGATGGAGCGTGCTGCTTGGAGCGGCTTCCTGTCCCAAAATTTAGTGTTTAGGGTTTAAGGTTAAGGCTTTTTTTTGTTGCAGATCCCACTCCCGTTGGCTCACCTGCTTTCTTCCCGCGTTTCCTTTTACATCACAGACGACTGCAGCGGGTTGATTGAAGGGTTTTCTGTCTTGCCGCTAACTTCACCGAAGGAACCCTCCGCCGGTGAGGGTTTATTGTTTAGGTTTTATGCGACGAAGTCCCAGCAGAACCAATATGCCGTACAGTTTTAGGGATAGTTGAATGCGCTGGTTCTAGGGGTGGGATGGTGCGGTCTAGAGGTTAGGGTTTAGGATTTAGGGTTTAGCGTGTTTTTGTGCAGCGGGAACGGTGAAGATGGGGGCATTTGCAACTTGGTCTCTCGACTTCTCAGCTCAAAAGCAGATCATTCTCAGTACTCGCGAGACCCTGAACCCTAGTTCCTAAACCCCAAACCCTAAATCCTAATCCCCACTAAACCCTAATCCTTGCAGTGCAAACCCGAATCCCCCCCGAAATATCTCATGAGCTGCACACAGTGCAATCCCCAAAACCACAAACCGAGCACCCTCCGAGCTGCCACAAAGACGTTGCTGTCTGCCGCCTTTTTTTCACAGAATGTTCCATTGTTTAGGGCTTAGGGTTTAGGGGTTAGCGTTTACGTGCAGCCACAGCGAACGCCATGCATCGATCGCTTCGGCAGGTGCCTGTCTTCGTGCATGCGGATGTCTCCGTGGGCTATAAACACATTGACCCAAACCTCGTTGCTGTCGTAACTGCGGATGTAAGTAGGGTTTAGGGTTTAGGGTGAAGGGTTTAGGGTGTTAGGGTTTTGGAAGGTCTGTAGCCCGGTTGCTGTTCGCATGGGAATTGCGACCTCCAACAGTTGTCGGAGGGTCGGGGATTTACGGTAGCCGGATCAGCTCCAATTGGCTCTAAGGGCATCTGCTCCTCAGACATCGCAGCAAGAGCTAAGGGTTTAGGGTTTACGGTTGAGGGTTTGAGTGACTACAGGAGGGTTTAGGAGGCGCACTAATGCTGCACCTTCTGAACGCCGTGTCGGGGGAAATCGCACATCAACAAGTCCTCCCTGCAGGAGCCTCGAAGCCCCTCCTTGTTGCCGTACGTCCTAGGGTTTGGGGGTTTTGCTTGAGGTTTACGGTTTAGGGTATGAGGTTTTGTTGAGTGCGAGCGTAGTGGGGTCCCAGAATGTTTGTGTCGCTTCCCAAGGGGTGGTGTTGTCCAGAGGGAAACGCTCCGCCATCGTAGGGTTCTTCAGGGGTTGTTTAGCGTTTACGGTTTAGGGTTTACGGTTCGGGGCGGCTTCAGGTGTGCGAGGATTCGGTGTACGTACACTTTTGGAATATTTTTGCTGCGCGTTTTGAGCTGCTGGTTGTCACCCTTACGGAAGACAGACCAGACCCAGGTCGACGCTAAACCCTAAACCATAACTCATAAGCATCGCAGTCTAGGGGTTTTGGGGCTTTACGGCTGAGCGTTTGATATTTGTTTTATAATTCAGGGTTTGAGAGCTTTTCGTGTGTATGGTTTGGGTGTATGGTGTAGGGTTTAGTGTTTAGCGCTTGTGCGCAGGGCCGTTGGGTTTGATATTCCCATCGGCGCGTCGCAGCCCTCACAAGTCGGGATTTGGTTTGGGGCGGCCTGTAGGGGACTCACGAAGTTACCTCCTTCCTTGGAGTGTATCTGCAGCTGCTTTGACAGCAACGGCTCAAGGAATAACCCCTAGGGCTTTGATCCTCGTGAGGATGCGATTAGAGTTTAGGGTTTAGGATTCAGGGGCGGAGGCAAGCCCGTATCGGGGATGAGGGCCGAGGGTTTAGGGTTTAGCGTTAAAGGGCTTGGGACTGGCTGGTCGTACGCCCTCAGGTTCGAGCTATGGAAATTGGGTGTACGGTGCTTTAGGGTTTAGGTATAGGGGTTTAAGCCTATAGGGAGGCACAGAAGCTCAGCCGATTAGTCGCTATTGTGTAGTGTGTAGTGACTGCTTGCTGTTGCGGGAAGCCCATTAGGTAAAACACGAGCCTGCTGCTGCAGTTGCTGCAGTTGGGGTTGTTACTGCTGTTGTTGTTGCTGCTGCTGCATTGTGTAGGCTAGTAGCAGTACACAGCAGATTCATCTGCTGTCTACCCGCTTGGCTAATGCAAAGCGTCCGCTACCGCCTGCTGCAGCTGCAGCAGCGGCGGCAGCAGCAGCAACCGCAGGTACCTCAGGACCGGAAGCTGCGACAGCAGCAACAACACCCGACAACATTCCTGTGTACTCTCCTTTGCTTCCTCTAAACCCCCTAGACTGTCTCTACTACGGACGAAAGGTCAGCTGTGCTGCGTACATTGCAGCAGACCTGCATGTAAACCCCACTGGTGCACGGGGTGTACACGCAAAACCCCCGATGGTCTAGAGTTTCGGGTTCAGGGTTTGTGAGGGTTTCCGCCGCTAATTGGCGCTGTCACGTTCACCATTTCCTTGGCAGCCGCGTAGCGTTCTAGGGGTTGAGGATTGGAGTTTAGGGCTTGCGCTGCAGGTGTCTCAAGTGCGGGGTGTGCTTGCCCACCCATCTGAGAGGGAGTCGACTTCTTTGGTTTTTGCCTTTGGTTTAGACATTCTTTATTCTCCTGTGCAGCCTGCAAGCGTACGTTACATTGTTGTTTAAATTATTTCTGTTTGTTTGCCTCCCCTTGCTGCTGCAGGCATCTACCTGCCTCCTAGGGTCCTCTCCATTGCTTTCCTTCGTGTCTTCTTGTTTCCTCCCTCGTCTTCTCCTTTTGTGCTTTTTGTACTTTTGTTTGGCATGCTCTCTTCTTCGCCCGTCTCTTTTCGATGTGCATTTTCTTTGTTCCCCTCTTTCTGGTCTCTGCCTCTGTTTAGGGTTTAGGGTTTAGGCCTTTGTTGTTCACGTAGTGTTCAGTCCCTTCAGTGGCTTGCTCCTCGCGTCGTCCCACTCTTTCTGCCTGTTTAGCTTCTATTTCTCTTGCTCTGCCTATGTCCCCCTGCCGTCGCCGAGCTCCATTTGTAGTATTTTATCTCTTCCTGTCTCCTTTTCTCTAGCCGCCTTTCTCGTTGCCCCCTTTAATCTTGTCATTCATTGACCCATCCTGTAATCCACTTTGTCTTTCCCTCATCTGCCTCGTCTCTGTTTCTGCGTGAATCCTTTAGTCTGTCCCGTCTTGCTGCCGAAAAACAGTACACACAAAGAACACACGGCAGCAAGTTTTTCTTCCTTTGGTCTCTTTGGCGTCTGTTTCTTTGCCTGCTCTTGTCTACTGGTTTATGCCAGCCGTTTTTGTATCGTTTTTTATTTTAATCCACCTTTGTGTGTGTTTTGTCTCATTTGTGTTTCAGGGGTTTGATACCCTTTCTTCCACCTTTCCTTATTCCTCGTTGCTGCTGGCCTTCGTTGCTCTTGTTGCCGCCGCAGCAGCAGCAGATTACACTCAAAAGAAAAACGCCCTCAAGGCTAAATGGGCCTAAAAGCAGCAGCTGGCGAGACACCCGAAGCTGCTTTTTACGGCAACCTCCCGCGACACCAAAACTGCCAACTTCTTATACACGCTATCAAGCTGCTGGTACCGCCGAGTCGCCCGTGTGCCTGTACACACCATACCAGCCGTACTCCCCAACCAGTTGGGCAGCTCAATTGTGTATACACCCAGGATCGCCACAGATGAACCGGGAGCTGGATATACACCCCGGTTACATCTGCCGCTCATTTTGAATAAATGTTTCGGCAGCTTGTGCACTATGAGCTCCCTGTGTACTCCGAGCTGCCAATACAGCAGGAGTGCTTCGGCTCCGAAAGCTGCGTGCTGTCTATACATGCTCGCAACTGGGTTACACTCTGAGCTGCCTATACGTCCTATTAAACACCTATTTTTTGCTCAAAACAAGTCATTTAATGTTTTGAGTTGTAGTGGTTTGGGTTGCTGTCTCTGTTGCTTTAAGGCGTAAGGTCTTCGCGGTTTCCACCCCAACCATTCGTAGTACAGTTTGGGCGTCAGCGCCTTTTGCCTCTTTGTTCGTTGCTTGGTTTTGTCTGTCGACCCATTTTCTCGCATGTTTGCCCAGATCCTCGCCCATGCTTTCGTTGTTGTGCCTTCTTCTACGTAGGCTGGTGACTTGTGGGATTGCAGCGTTTTGCTTATCGTTGTGCCAAATGAGACTCACCTCTGTGCCCCCGTTGGTGAACAGAAACCGAATTTCTATTGCCGTAACATTCTTATGCCCCTATTTGGTAGTGCTCGTGTAGCGAATGTATACTATACCTGTCCGCAAGAACAACAGGCATCAAAGGAGGACAAACTGGCTAAAATCCAGTTGTTTGTCCTCGTCTGTTGCTTTTTTTCTCGGCACTCTAAAGGGCAACGCTTCAAACTGGAGGGCATAAAAACTTAGTTAACCCGCATCAGATCATTGTACGGGTGCGACGGTCGCATTTACAGCACGTGTGGGAGCTGCTCTACAGCAACAGCTGCTGCATACAGGGTCAACAGATGCAACGCGTTGTATTGTAGGGTTGGAGGTTGTAGTGGGGTACTGCGACAGGGAAGACCTCCTTAAACGCGGCAAAGCCGCTTTGTATTGTAGGGTTGGACGTTGTAGTGGGGTACTGCGACAGGGAAGACCTCCCTAAACGCGGCAAAGCCGGTCACCGGTAGCGAATTCGCCAACGAAGCAAGCAAACAAACAATATATGCTGCTAGCGAAAAGGGGGTGCTAAATGCAAGGACCAACGATTAAAGCAACAACAGGGAGGAAGACCACGGGGGAGAAGAAGACGCGGCAGAAGCGAAAGTGTTGAGACTTCAGGCTAGCGAAGAATGCAGAACAGGTAATTAACTGAGAGCAAACACGGCAACCGTCTTTCGATTTATTCCTTCAGCCTCTTTCATACTTGGATGTGCAGTCCTACAAATATCAACTATCCAGCCTGGGAAGTGCACAGTCTTCTGTGTCCCCGTGTTGTCAGTTAAAGACAAGAGGCTGAGATGAACTGAAGAGAAAGCGACAAACACATGCTTCCCCTTGGTGTAACAGTAGCTGTTATGGAGGCGCGCCCCGATGTGCACTGTGTTATACTGCAATGCGCTTAATGTTCAGCTTTTCAGGTGGAACGCTGCGCCAACTAATCCTTCAGGTCACCTATTTGACATAAATTAGCATGGCCCTGCACAATGCTTCCACCCTCGCCCAGGTTCATCAGCCGGTGCAGCACCAGTGGCTTATCAGCAACAGCGGCAGCAACAGGTGCAGCTACAGAGTATTATAGACGTTGGCATACCAGTATGAAGTTGTTACATGCATGATACGAGAGTCCCTGTACCTAGCATTATCGGTGCGATATTGACCAACAGCTCTCTATGGGGATTGTTCATGCAGTACATGCAGCCAACACAGATTGTTTGTGCTCGTGTGGAGACCCGCCTTCCACCTGGCGACATAGCAAGGCTCATTGCAACTAAAAGCTTGCCACCTCCTCACCCGCTGCTCCAGGCGCTTGCGGCCGGCCGAAAAGGACATGCTTGACCTGGCTTTTGGAACCACATAGTTCAGGCAGACGCACTCCAAAGAAAAGCCACGCCATCGAAATGGCGACACAGGTTCCTCAAACAGACTAACCGCAGCCTCAACCACTCCCGAAAGGGCGACCGCAGTCACACTAATAGAAGTGACGGCAGCAGCTGCGGCAAGTAGGGGCGGCAAATATGATAAGACGTCGGGTGCAACATAAATAAAACTCAGAGCTAAAATTGAGACAGAACAGTGGGAACCTTGGAACTCCACCACTTCGTTTGTTATCAACAACTACAGTAGTTCCCTCATGGTGATGCAGCGGCCACTGCCGATCCGGTTAGTCGTCACTAACATACAGCAACGCCAGTGCCCTGTACTGATAAAATTTTTGTAGACTTCATACATTTAGTTGGTCTTTTCATACATTTATAAATTGAAAAAGACCTGAACTGAGGGCACTCTTCGCCCCGATCTCGCCGAGGCGGTGTCAGAGACAGACATTCGCCGAGCCGGTGTCAGAGACAGTAATAGGAATCCCGGCACAGAAGACAACGGCAACGTTAAACGGCAGCATTTATATGAGCCACAATTACGATATAATGATAAACAATACACATTAAAAGCACTCATCAGCAGTAATGTAGACCCGTATTCGTTCTTTCCTGTGTGGTCCGAGGCTACTCGCTGGCCCCACAGTAGGCTGCACGATAATTTGTGCACCACTGGGCTATCGTAGTCGAAGGCACGTACGGCGAGATATTGGATAGACGCTATTTAAAATTAAGTAAAGACGTAGAATTTTCGTATTAATTGAAGGTGACATGAATCCGAATTATGCGGAGCACTTTGACGACAGCACCCGTGGCGACAGCTGAGCGCTGTCTCCGCGCGCGACGTCGTCTCAGGACTGCGTCATACGGGCAGTTGCACGAGCCCGACGTGACAACGCCAAGCATTGGTACTTGCCATAAAACACTTTTTCCCAACTCATTCTTAAAAGCGTACATTGTCCGTTCTAAGCTTTACGTATTTCAACACTTACGTGTGCATATTTCGCGCTACGAAAGGTTGGCATTTGTTCACTACCACAAAAATGTGCCTCTCTCGTTTGCTCGTTCTTGTTTCTACACTCCCCATTGGAATGGCAATGGGCGGGCCGCAAGGACCAGAAGACCAATCGGTTTCCTCGATGAATCATTTCGCCAGTAACCAGCATGCTCATGGCAACGCCACCTTGGCGCGAAAAGCACGGCAAGGAAATCAGGGCCTCCTTGCACTATCCACTTTAGCGGCAGCTCTGGTTTTCACTTTTCTCATATATCGTTGCATCGTCGCCCTTGCACCCCGTACAAAAGGTGTTAAAAATGGAGTAAATTCACGGAGACTTTCCCACAACATCGGCGATGCGTGCTCTGTAAGTATTCGGCAACCGGCCAGTGGTGAATATCCTGTACTCGGTTGTGTTTCGGTTGTAAGGAAGCACTTGTTGGTTTTTAGTTCAGGCAGGACTAGTGACAGTTCGCGTGTTGGTACCTTCGCAGCGTTGGATGACGGTCAGTGCGTCCTGATGAGTTATGAGGTTGGCGTGCTATTGGGATCACAACCGAGGTTGCTTGGGTAGTTGTCTATGATGTTACGCATCAAGGTTCTTGTATGCCTTTATTGTTAGCAAACTACGAGCAGACTGGTTAATCTGGCTTCCGGATCTTCAATTGTGCACAGCCCAACGTCACCGGAGCCCCGAGTCTGCGGATAATGTATATGTATATACACATAGAGCCACATCGCTCCCTACGGCAACCAGTAATCATCGTCCTTCGAGTGTTTACGGAAGGGACGGAGTCGTCTACTTGACGTCTCCTTTAGGTGTACTGCAGTGTGACACGCCTCCGGCGGGGCTCCAAGCCTACTGGTGGGTTTAATGAAGGCTTTTGCACGAAGAACAGCGTTTACATCCGAACCTTCTTATGAAATGGCGAGGCACGGTGCATAATTGGGAGTGATGCACTTGGAGAATTTTGACAGAATGGGCGAGTGCTCATTGTACTTATGCGAGCCATCCGTGCATGCTATAGTAAAGGTTGGCTGCGTTGCCCAGTTTAGGTGGAACCTATACAGAGGGGCGGGTTCTCGAGCGCACTAGATTGAACGCTTGGGCAGCTGACGAGCTCGTCGTGAAAAGGCCCGGATGTTACCTTATAATCCCACGTTGCGGAGATACGTTCACTGATGCCTATGTGTTAGGTGTACATATCTCGCCTTGCTCCAGGTCAGCACCGAAGCTTACGGTGAAGTTTTGGGTACTGTAGGCCCGAGGAATAAATAGCTCGGGCCACACATGGAAGTGTGGCAAAGGGAATTGGCGTGCTTGCGTTTGTTGCTGACGTAGAGTTTTTGGAAACGTGAGCTTACAGTTTGAGGAGACTGGGCGGGGCAGGTATGTCGCCCACGGACTTGATGTGAGCAGGATATTTGTCCTGCAGCGCACTCTGCACAAACCCCTGACGGTGAACCCTGTGCGGAAACAGGCTGCTTCCATAGTACTAAGTGTCAAGAGATTTGTCGACGCCCCTAGCGCCTCGGGTGTGGGTATCAGGTAGCTTTTTGACGGTTCTGCATGGCAAAGCCCGTGGAGAATACAGTATGTGAGTGCCCTAAGGGACCCCAGCAAGCACCAGTGGTGAATCCGTGCCAGACGGGTGGTGGTTTACTTGCATGCGGCTTCGCATGAATGAGAGCCACGCGCCGGGACAGCATATTGACGGAGGGGTAATAGTAGCTGTCTTGACTAACGGGAGGAAGACCTAGAGTAGCCAATAACACCAATAACACCCCCATAGCTGATGCATCGAACCGTCCTGCGACAGGCACAACTGTAGAAGTGCGGATAGAATCAACATCGTGGATGCCGGCCATGCTGGAGTGCGCTTGTCAGGCACTACCTGCTTTTGTTAGGCAGAGGTGCAGGGAGCTGTGATACGCGCTGGACAGCGTGGCAAAGGGCCCACCAAAGGTATGCCAATGCGGCTGGTACTGCTGCAAAACGATTAGTTGGTCTGGAGGTGGCGTGGCTAAGGCAGTTGAATGGTGCGTTTAACTCCCGGCGAATTAGTACCACAAATGTCGGTTGTTGGGATTACGTTTTCAGATAAGGCATGCTTTCTGAGGGAGGAAAAGGATCATCTACTTTTCGCTTCCACAGCGTGCCTCAGGTTGATATTGTTCAATTGGAGAATGCTTCATTATTTAAGTACAGAGTCCTTGACAGTGTGGGTTCTGGCGAGTGGCATGAAGCGTGGCAGATTCGCATAGAACATAGCTTTTACATTATTTTCTAGACCGAGCCAATCATAAGCTCTAGGACGAACGTGCACATAGATCTTATGATTGGCTCTAGAAGAGTGACAAAAAACATGCTTAACAGCTGCCGGGGTGCTTGTCTTGGTCGCTGAAGGTGGTATTCTGACAATGTGAGCTTACCGCTTGAAAAGGCTAGGTGGGGCTGGAGCAGCGCCCATGGAGTTACGGTGTGGGGAGGCAGGATATTCGTAGTGCACGCAACATTCGCAAATGCGCTGTCTATGAATATGGTGGGTCAGGAGGTGCGTTACACCGGCGTAAGCACTTCTGTAGAGGTACATCCCAATAGGAATGTTGAATGTGGCGTGTACTCGGATGTTTAACAACAATGCTAGGAGTAGTAGTGTTATGCGTGTGAGAAGAGGGGCTGTATCTGCATTTGACAAGGCACATGCACAGGAAGAAACGGAACAGAAATACGGGAAAACTATGCTCGTGTCGTTCAACATCTAGAATGTGAGGTCCTTTCCTGTGCTGGCAATCGCGTTTTCTATGGCTTCAGTTGTGATTTCAAAATCGCCGTTCGTTACCAGTAATAGACACCATTGAACTGCTATTTTGCATAGGCACGTGTGAATGATAAATGGATGAGCTACTGAGAGTGCGTGGCACTCCAGAACCCCGTTGACCTTAGTTGGTGCGTTTGGCGTTCATGTGCATTATAAAGCACGCATGCTCTTGGCCTTTTAATGCTGGATTCCTATTTACCGTGAGATTGACGCGGTTCATTGCACCCGCATTTCGGGGTAGGCGGGCTTCCCTGTGTCATTCGACCAGTTGGAGGCATGCGTGAATGGTGCGCCTCTTGTGGGACAAGATGCACGGTCGATCTGTGCGTGTACATATAATAGTGTAAGCAGAGGACGGAACAGTAGATCATGAAACTACTTCCCACTCATACAGTGTAATGCTTCAGATGGAAAGCGTCTTCCACGAAGGGCGAGCCATGTATGGGGTTGACTGTCTATGAAGTGTCGTTTATTTAGTATCCCTGTGCTTGAGTTGCAGTTTGTGGGATGTGCGGTGGTTTCACAAACCAGTCTGCACATTTAAGAAATATTTAAGGCATAGTGGAACATGGTACGGGGTGTCAGGCAGCTGAGAAGCCCAACTGCTCACCTGTACCAGCCGTGCCGAAAAAACGCCTTCCCATCATTGCCATTCCTTTGCTCGTGCACTTCTCATCCACACAAAGAATCCCTCTCCTCAACATCAATGCCGTTCGGGAAAACGCATATGGCTCTTGGCAAGGATGCTCCGCTCAGAGTACATAATGTTCGTCTCACGGAAAATTGCGTCTTTGTGTTTCGGAAGCATTGAAGAATATGGACGCAGTATGGATATCGAGGAGGCCCTGCGAGGGCAATACGCATGACATGCGGCTTCACATTAGGAGTGTTCGCTCGGACCACTACAGACAGAGAAAGTGGGTTGTGTATTAGAATGAGCGTTTAGGCCTGCGCACGTTTTTCCGGTTATGGGCATCACAGTTACATCGATTTGTTGTACAATGTGGGTGGAGGCGAGGCTCGCCTGTTGTGTAGTGCCTACGTCTTGCAGGAGTGGCATTCCTGCTATCTCAGTGCATGTGTTCAGAGTGGATTATTTGCAGCCCATGCTCAGGGACCGGTAATGGCTTAAGCGTGTGCAAGGGTCGGCGTATATCTTTGTTGGCTTAGGAGGCCACCGAAGTGGGAACGACAATCTGTAGTGGATAGTGTTTGAACGTGTGCCTGGTGTTAACAGGCAAGGCCTCTTT